>NC_053128.1:27714689-28014689 GCF_010015445.1 Perca fluviatilis | reverse complement strand
TCAGGACCAAGAAAAGGCACCCATCGTCCATCTACATGGCCAACCTGGCTCTGGCTGACCTGCTGTTTGTCATCTGGATCCCCTTAAAGATAGCGTACCACTTCAACGGCAACAACTGGATCTACGGGGAGGGCTTGTGCAAAGTGCTGGTGGGGTTTTTCTACGGCAACATGTACTGCTCCATCTCCTTCATCACCTGTATAAGTGTTCAGCGTTACTGGGCCGTGGTCCACCCGCTGTCCCATCAGCAGAAAGACAACCGTGTAGCTGTCGCCGTCTCCATCACGGTCTGGGTGGTGGTCTGGCTCCTCACCATCCCGCTCTACCTGTATGAACAAGAGGTCCAGGTCCCGAACCTCAAGATCCTCACTTGCCACGACATCACCAGGCCCAGTCAGAAGGACATAGCTGCGGGCTGCTTCCTGACAATGGGACTTGTGGGATTTGTTGGGCCCACCGTTGTGTGCATCATATCCTACGTCCTCATGCTCAAGTCTCTCAGGAACAGCATGGCGGACCCCGACATCGCCAAGAGGCGACGAAAAGCCGTGGTCCTGATCATCACCGTGCTGGTGATGTTTTTGGTGTGCTTCACCCCCAGTAATATCATGCTGCTGGTGCACTATGTCCTCCTGTTGGTTGGGGCGGAAAACAACCTGTACGGATTTTATATCACCACCCTGTGTTTGGCGAGTCTCAACAGCTGCTTCGACCCCTTTGTTTACTACTTCATCTCCGAGGACTTCAGGGATCATGTGAAGAACACGTTCCTGTGCAGGAGTGAGAGGACAGTGGAGAGGATGAGGGTCTCCTTCAGCGCTCTCAAGTTCACCAAGAAGAACAACACGTATACGTCTGATTCAGGAAACACTCGGAGCACTGAGTGAGAGCGCAGCTTTGGTTTTTAGGCTAATTCTTCATCATAAAACTCCTCCTAAAATAATATGGATTTCTTTACTGTGACTTCTTCCATATCTGTGAGGAAACTTCGGAGAGTCTTCTGTGCTAAAAACGTCCGAGAAGCATTGAGCTGCTTCTTTTAATTTTGTAAATACATAATTCTTTTTATCCATCCTTAACAATTCAACTGATATTTAATGCGCTTTACTCGATCTAGGCTTCTGCAGTTTCATTTGACTTCATTCAAACATGAATGATTGTACTTTGGTCATTTTTTGATGTGTCTTGATATTTTAGTACAGAATGTCATTTTATAGAGGTGGATAATGCTTCAGTCTTTTTAATGTGCCTGAAGGATTTCAAACCAAACATTTAGCATGTTGAGTGATGTGATAGAATATACAACTTTCCTCCGTCACACTTTCTGCAGGTCTTAAAATTCTCAAGCAGCATTGAACTTGTTTCTTAAAGGTGGTAGAAGGTTTACAAAAGTTTAACATTTAATATACAAAAGTCTTGAATATTTTTTTGCCTGTTTCTGTACGATATCATACAAACTCATTCACGTTGGAATATCAGTTATACAATTTTTTTTGTTTCTGATTGCAGGCTATCGGGAGATGTTATCTATAAACCAAAAGTAGGATTGTGTGACAGTAAGTTGTCATGCAGGAAGCTGTCTAATTGTTTTTTTGTTGAGTTTCAGAGGTTTAGCAAACACTGTCACTACTGCAGCTACATTAGCTGTAGGAAGCTCATCTACTTAAAGGTGCTATAAGTGATGTGACGCGTTTTTTAGGCTACAACATTTTTCGTCACATACAGCAAACATCTCCTCACTATCTGCTAGCTGCCTGTCCCCTGAACACACTGTAAAAAAAAACGCAATCTCTGTAGACAGCCCAGGCTCCACAAACGGCAACAAAAACAAACTGCGCCAACCTGCACCACCAAACATAACAAACAGTGTTCCAGCCAATAACCGACAAGATGGAGCTGGTTGAGCCATCACTGCAGCAGCGTTAGTAGTAGGCTACTTCCACAATGCGTATTCTAGGGCTGTGCTCGATTGAAGAAATTCTTAGTCGACTAACACTCACTCAATTGTATCAACTAATCGATTAGTTGATTTAATCGACAGATCTGTAAATCTGAGTTTCTCTGCAAAGAGTGATTCAAAAGCGCCACTTTTATTCTTGTGTTTACCAGAGATGTGCTCGTACGTTTCTTGGAAATAAATCATTCAGCATGAAAAGAAGCATAAAACATGACTAATCGACTAAAGCAATCTAAGTTGACTAAGCCCAAAACGACCGATTAGTCGACTAATCGACTAAGAGGGAGCAGCCCTAGCGTATTCATGACTCATGCGTATTCATGACTCAACCAACTCCTTCTTGTCGGTTATTGGCTGGAAGACTGTTTGTTATGGTTCGTGGGGCAGGTTGGCACGGTTTGTTTTTGTTGCCGTTTGTGGACCCTGGGCTGTCTACAGAGACCATGTTTTTTTACAGTGTGTTCAGGGGACAGGCAGCTAGCGGATAGTGAGGAGATGTTTGCTGTATGTGACAAAAAATGTTGTAGCCTAAAAAACGCATCACATCACTTAGAGCACCTTTAAAATGGGAAAGTGTTGGTTTTAGCAACAACTTTACCTCGGCTGGTTTGATTCTGATACAATTCAGTTCAATTTTATTTATAGTATCAAATCATAACAGAGTTATCTCGAGACACTTTACAGATAGAGTAGGTCTAGACCACACTCTATAAATTCCCAAACCCCAACAATTACAGTAATTCCCTCAAGAGCAAGCATTAGCAGTGGCTATTGCGACAGTGGCAAGGAAAAACTCCCTTTTAGGAAGAAACCTCGGCAGACCCAGACTCTTGGTAGGCGGCGTCTGACGGGCCGGTTGGGGGTGTGATGAACAGTGGCACATAATAGTCACATTAAAAATAATGTAACAGTGACTTCGAAGGTCATCGTGGAAGTTCATGTCATGTCGGATGCGGCGGACGCAGCAGGACGCAGCAGGACGCAGCAGGATGCAGCCGGGAATTGCAGAGAAACATAAGTAAACTCCCCAGAGCTAGGTTAGTAACAAGCATTTCTGGGACAGGATGCATACAAAAGGAAACAAGTAGAGATGAGAGAGCAGCTCAGTGTGTCACAGGAAGGAAGGAACCTGGTAGCTCAAGGCTCTGGCCCCCAGTCTACTTTTAGAGACTCTAGGAACCACAAGTAGCTCTGCATTCTGGGAGCGTGGTGCTCTACTAGGACAATAAGGTACTAGGAGCTCTACCATTTAGTGCTTTGTAGGTCAGGAGGAGGATTTTAAATTCGATCCTAGATTTTACAGGAAGCCAGTGCAGAGAAGCCAATACAGGAGAAATATGATCTCTTCTCTTAGTTCTCGTCAGAACACGTGCTGCAGCATTCTGGATCAGCTGGAGAGTCTTAAGGGACTTATTTGAGCAACCTGATAGTAAGGAATTGCAGTAGTCTAGTCTAGAAGTAACGAATGCATGGACTAGTTTTTCAGCATTGTTTTGAGACAGGATATTCCTAATTTTGGCAATGTTACGAAGATGGAAAAAGGCTGTTGTTCGGGTTTGTTTCGGCGTTGAAGGATATATCCTGATCAAAAATAACTCCTAAATTTCTGACAGTAGTGCTGGAGGCCAGGGCAATACCATCCAGAGTAGCTATATCTTTAGATAATGAAGTTCGGAGGTGCGTTGGTCCCATCACAATAACTTCAGTTTTGTTTGAGTTTAACATCAGGAAATTGTGGGTCATCCAGGATTTTATATCTTTAATACAAGCTTGAAGTTTAGCTAACTGCCCACTTTCGTCTGGCTTAATTCACAGATATAATTGGGTGTCGTCTGCGTAACAGTGAAAGTTCATTGAGTGTTTCCTAATAATATTACCTAGAGGAAGCATATATAAGGAAAATAGAATTGGTCCAAGCACTAAGCCTTGAGGAACGCCATGGCTAACTTTAGCGTGCTTGGAGGGTTTATCGTTAATGTTAACAAATTGGGATCGCTCAGAGAAATAGGACTTAAACCAGCTAAGTGCGATTCCTTTAATGCCAACTAAGTGTTCCAGTCTCTGTAACAGGATGGTATGGTCAGTAGTGTCAAATGCAGCACTAAGATCTAGTAAAACAAGAATGGAGACAAGTTCTTTGTCTGCAGCAGTTAGAAGGTCGTTAGTAATTTTCACCAGTGCCGTCTCTGTGCTATGATTCTTTCTAAATCCTGATTGAAAGTCATCAAATAAACTATTGATATGTAGAAAATCACATAACTGATTAGCAACTACCTTCTCAAGGATCTTGGATAGAAAGGGAAGGTTAGATATAGGTCTATAGTTTGCTAAGACCTCAGGATCGAGGGTGTTTTTTTTCAGAAGAGGTTTTATCACAGCTATTTTAAATGACTGCGGTACATAACCTGTTAATAAGGACATATTGATCATATCTAGTAATGAAGTGTTAACCACGGGTAACGCTTCTTTGAGTAGTCTCGTTGGGATGGGGTCTAAGAGACAGGTAGATGGCTTAGCTGAGGATATCTTTAACATTAATTGTTGAAGGTCTATAGAATAAAAGCAGTCTAAGTATATGTTGGGACTAGTCGTTTTTTCTAGCGGTCCTGCGTTTAAAGGTGAACTGTTAGAAGTTGAGGGCAAAAGGTGATAGATTTTATCTCTAATTGTTATAATTTTATCATTAAAGAAGCTCATGAAGTCATCACTACTCAGAGCTAGAGGAATAGATGGCTCAGTAGAGCTGTGACTATCTGTCAGCCTGGCTACAGTGCTGAAAAGAAACCTTGGGTTGTTCTTATTTTCTTCTATTAGTGATGAGTAATAGTCTGATCTGGCCTTTCTATACAGGTATATACAGTATATTAGATATTTGCCCAAACCCGACGAGACCCGACGTTTCTTTGTTCCAACTTCCAAGTGGCCTATAGCCTACGTTAGTCATGAATAAATCATGTTTAAAAATGTATAAATTACTAATGCTTGACAAAAGGCAAAAGAGCTGTGTGCGTGCGCACATTTGAATAATGTCGGGCTGTAAATGGGTTCGGGCTTTTAAAAACCTGTCAATCAAAATGTACTTGTCGGGCTCGGGCCGAATTCTGTCGGGCTCGGGCCTTAAAAGTTAGGCCCGATTACAGCTCTCTAATATATATTATATGGGGTCTTGAAAAGGTCTTAAATGTATCTAAGTAAACCTTGAACTGCAACTTTGTATGTGGTCATTGATATTGTCTCTGAATTACTGTCAGGCAGGCGGTTGAAAAGGTCAAGCTGCTGAATGACTTTTTTTTTTTAATCTCTTTACAGTCTGGTGTTAATCTAGTACTTTAACCTAGTATTTTTAACCTATTTAAATATGTTGTTCATTTGTTCTGTGTAAACTTTTCTTGACTCTGGTCTCATGGCTTTGTGGGCCTGAGAGTTATGTAACTTGTCTTTGTCTTGCCTTTAGGTGTTCTCAA
Source organism: Perca fluviatilis (assembly GCF_010015445.1). Lineage (NCBI taxonomy): Eukaryota > Metazoa > Chordata > Actinopteri > Perciformes > Percidae > Perca > Perca fluviatilis. Next base: position 28,009,268 of record NC_053128.1, on the reverse strand, counting down.
TGTCTGTTTAGACTGGAACTGCCAAATATGTGATACATAAGGTAACGGGGAACGTAGGGTGATGACTGACCTTATTTAGGAATGTTTGGGGAGTTGGATGTCTAATGGTATCTGTTGCGGCTGCAAGCAGTCCAACAAAGTGCTGCCGTGAGGGACTAAACACTGACAGATGCATAAACACACTGCTCAAGATTGTATTGCAATGATTTATTCCTCCACACGTAAAATACAACCAGCACTGCAGTTACCAAATGTAAAGTTACTTTGTGAGTCAAACTAAGTGTGTTTGTTTTTATGCCTTTATCTGTCTTTTATATTGATGCTTTCACCCTGTAGCACTTTGAGATTTGTTTTAAATGTATTGCAAGTAGTTTAACATCTACTACTTAAGCACTGAAAGTAAAAGTACATGTATTGTGTTATTTAGTTATTAAAGAAAGCTGTCAAAAGTTTGAATATCATATTGTTTATTATTTTAAATGTTTAGCCTAAGGCTGCAGCCAAAGGAATTCACGAATATTAAATATATTATATTATATTAAAAATAACAAATATTAACAAATACTGAAATAAAATGTACAATTATCACACTGTGCAAGTAAAATGAACATCCTCTCCAGCACAGTAACGATTAAAGCCCCAAAAAACGTATCACACACTAGCTAGTAATGTGTGATGTAGCTACAGGAAAGTTAGCAAGCTAGCAGCACACAGATAAACTAGCAGCTTCACATCACAGGGTCAAACGGTTAACATGCAGGACTCACTGCAGACTGAAACAACTCAGAAATAGATTACTCTGCTGCAACAATAGCTAAATAGAAAGTAATTAGCGTACATAACTAACGTAGCCGTAGCTACACACACTGTAACCTACACAGTCTCCGTAGCGTGAGGAATTCACAACAGTAACAAGTAATGATGCAGCACATAAAAAATGTATTACAGTAAAAGTATTTCATCCATCGAAAATATGTACATAAGTAAAAGTGGAAGTAGGAGAAAAAAATAATGCTCCAGTAGAGTACAGATACAGCCTTTTAGTACTTAAGTAGAGTAGTGAAGTAGTTGAACTAGTTGTTGACTGCAGCTTTGCATATTCCACTTGTTAGTTGGCTTCAGTGTTGTTTGTTAAGGTTCAACTGATCCTCTTACGTGATAAGAGCAGTTTGGCACCATGGGGGGAGGGGAAGAGATGATATGAAATGAGAAAGATGGTCTGTACAAACTTACAAACCAGTGGTGTAGTCTAATGTATGTTCTACATAAATATATGGACCAGAATGGAAAAAGTGGGGCGTCTGGGTCTGCTCACCCAAGGAAATTTAAGTGCCAAAGACTTAATTTTTTTGCATTTTGATACACTTTAATGCACCAATTTACAGTGGAAATACCTTTATTCAGCCTATGCGAAGGAAAACACAGATGACAATTCAAAATATATCAAAAATATAATGGAAAGTATGTTGTTACATCCAATTGCACATTTTTAGGTGGGTATACTGCGTATACCTGTCACGTAGACTACACCACTGTTAAAAACTTAGGAGGATATTTACTCTCATAACGTTCATAAATGATTCCAGTATACTGTATCTATTTCTCTCTTTTTTTGACATTCATAGTGCCATACTGTGTGAGTTCTGTAATAAAATGTTAAAAATGGCTGAAATAAGTAGTTGATTCGTCCATCAACAGATAATCTACAACGATAACAGATTCATTGTTTCAGTAATTTGATGGTTACAGCTTCTTGGATGGGATAATTTTGCGTTTTTTCTTGTCTTACATGACAGTGAACTGAATATCTTTGGCTTTTGGATTGTCGGTCAGACAAAACAAGACAGTTGAAGATCACTTTGGGCTTGAGGACATTGTGATGGACACGTTTCAATATTGTTTTAATGTTTTACAAAACCTAAGAGTTACTCGAGAAAACAGATGGCAGATGTATCGATATTGTACATAATCGGTGTGGACAAGGAATGCGACTCATCGAACGCAGTTCAGTCTGCACATTATTTCCACAAAACTGCACACATCCACCCAAAATAAAAAGAATACAGTAAAGAAGCAAATGAAAAATAGTTTCCTCTTCCAAACCACAGAAATCAATAGTATCATCTAATTTATATTTAACTCAAACACTTGAGGTTACTTCTCTGATTGCATTTGTAGTGCAGTGGGCTACGCTATTTATAATAAAAATAAATAATAATAATAAAGTAGGCCTATATGTTATCTTATCTGTATTATCTATCTATCTTGGTAAACTTTTCAAAGTAAAGGCGAGGAGGGCCGTCCAAGTCAAGTTCTATCTATCTATCTATCTATCTATCTATCTATCTATCTATCTATCTATCTATCTATCTATCTATCTATCTATATGTCTGTCTGTCTGTCTGTCTATCTATATCTAGGCCTTTCAAGCCTACCAGAGAGGTTATATTTCAAGAAGGAAAAAAAATAATAGGCTATTAAGTAAATATCTGTGGGGTATGTTATAAGTTATGAAACAAATATCAAGGTACTAAAATCTGCTACATTACGTCAGTGTCAGTTTGTATGTTCTTCGTGGTTCCCTGAGCTCCATAGCAACCTCTGAAGGGAAACCCAGACTGGAGTGAACCGGGCGGGTAGGCGGGCCCCTGATGACGGTACACACAGGTAGTCTCGGGGTGTGTCCCTCGAGGTTAGGTGTTTATCGATTTAAGAAGTCGTTGGAGGCATTCTGCAGAACAGGACTGGCGGCAGAGAGCGTGTGAAGGACACAGACATGGATTTAACTCGGTTATTGTCGCTGCTCTTTTTTATTTTCTGCTACTTTTCTGCCTCTCATGCTACAGGTAAGACCGGAGGTTTCCCTGTGCTTAATTGTGTCGAAAAGCGAGCTAGCTTACATAAAGGCGTCACGAGACTCATCTCAAGAGATTAAAACGCACATTAATATTGAAGTAGCCCATATTACGCTAAATATTTTCGAACATTGTTGTCGTAATTAGAGAGACTTTTTTTGACGGAATTGGTCCGCTTCCAAGCAGCAGGTGTTTGTTATATTATGAATATTAGCCTATACTGTAAGGTATTTGATTGCGTAACTTCCTCTTAAACGTTAGCCTACATTGCAGTACTTCAGTTACAGTAGGCTAATAGTTGTAGTTATATTTATTAGGACTGCAACTAATGATTATTTTCATTAGGTTATAATCTGCCAATGCCAATACTGCCAATAACCCTTTCCTGACCCTTTTTAGCCTAAAAAGGGTGAGGAAATAATGAAAAAAAAAAATGTCCAAAGTGACATGTTCATGTAACAATTTAAGTAGGCTACACTGTCAGTCAGTATCAGTTTATAATGAAATCAATCAGAGAAAAGCAGCTAATCCTCACTTTTAAAAATGCGGGACTATCAAGTATCAGGAAAGAACGAAAACTGTCATTTAACATTTTTTAGTAAACAGTCTGACCAACATTCCTCCACCCAAAGATAGGCTACTAGAAATCGGGAGAAAAGCAGCTAATCCTCCCTTTTTATTCATTTAATATTGTCATTTCACTGTGAAAGCTCTTCTAAGAACCTGAGCTCATGGAATGTTTAACATTTTTCTTTGGTAAATGATTAATTGATTATCATGTCAGCCCTAATATGTATTTCATCTTGTCATATTGTTTTAGGGAAAGTACGGGGATTCGTTGCGTTTGAGGACCCTTCAAACTCAAACCAATATGTTGTGGACCAGGCAACATCTGACACACTGAAGAGCGGTCTCACCACAGTCTTCCTCCCGATCGTCTACATCATCGTGTTTGCGTTGGGACTTCCTGCCAACGGCATGGCCATCTGGGTGTTCCTCTTCCGAACCAAGAAGAAGCACCCGTCGTCCATCTACATGGCCAACCTGGCTCTGGCCGACCTGCTATATGTCATTTGGATACCTTTAAAAATCTCCTACCATTTAAACGGCAACGACTGGATCTACGGAGAGCCGCTGTGCAAAGTCCTCGTGGGCTTCTTCTACGGGAACATGTATAGCTCCGTCCTTTTCATCGCCTGCCTCAGCGTGCAGAGGTACTGGGTGGTGGCTCACCCTCTGTCCCAGCAGAGGAAGAACAACAAAGTGGCTGTGGGCGTCTGCGTGGCCATCTGGTCTTTCATCTGGCTCACCACCACGCCTCTGTACCTGTATGACCACACCGTCAAACTCAAAGACCTCAACGTCACAACCTGCCACGATGTCAACATCATAAAGAACCCACTGGATCCATTCCCTTCTGTGCAGCTGCCGTACTTCTACTTCATCTTCATGGGTCTGGTCGTGTTCCTCGTCCCGTGCATAGTGATCGTTGTGGCCTACGTTCTGTTACTCAGGGCTCTGGGGAACGGCTTGGAGAACAGCAGCGCCGGAAAGAACCGCCAGAAAGCCGTGCTGCTGATCGTGATCGTTCTGGTGACCTTCCTAGTGTGCTTCATCCCCAGTAACATCATGCTGGTGGTGCACTACTCTCTGCTAAAAGACGGAGTGGTAAATAATGGTTACGGCTTCTACATCTCCACGTTATGCCTGGCCAGCCTCAACAGCTGCCTGGACCCGTTTATCTACTACTTTGTGTCGGAGGACTTCAGGAACCACGTGAAGAACACGCTGCTGTGCAGGAGCAGCAGGACTGTAGAGAGGATGAGGGTTTCGTTCAGCTCCCTGAAATACTCCAAGAAGAGCAAGTCGTACACGTCGAGTAGCGGCAACACGCAGAGCAGCTCCTGTTAGAGACGAGCTCAGTAAAGGAGAGCAACGACAACAAAAAAGAACTCTCAATACGATATCCCGCCTGTGCTTGCTCTGGTTTACTGAAAACATGGCATCGTACACACCTTGTGGCACTGAGACACAGTAGATAGGTCTGTAATAATGGACAAAAGGCCAATCAGTCATAACCAGGTGACCTCAACACATCATATAACCAAATATGAACTGTAAATGTGAAGATGACTGTGCAGGGGTCAGAGACGGAGTACATTTTAAAATGAATATGACTTCATTATGAACTGTTGTTTAGTGGTCATGTGTGAAACATGACTACATGTTTTCTTTTTCTGATATAAATGGAGAGAATGCCTTTTTAAAGACTGCCTTTGTGTCCTCTTGGCTGCACAAAATGAGGTCTTTTAACCCGAGAATGTGACTAGTTAGTTCACTGCACTCAAGATCATTTAAATCAGTGAACATCTGTATGAAAAGAACTAAACTAACCTGATGTGTTCAGAGGAAAGGAACAAAAACAAACCTATGTGTAGCTTTTGTCAAATCAACAACCCAACCTTCTTAATGTTAACTTGTGTTTTTAGACACTTTCCTGTTTATCCCGTCCTTTTTTTTTTTTTTAAACCAAGTGTCAACTTACTTTTGAGTGATGAGGAAATAAGGTGGCCCTGTTACATTTTTTCTTAAATAAATTATAAAACAAGATGCAGTTTCTGTGATACTTCTCTGATATGACGTAACTGGTTTACATTTTTTCTGTGGCGTGAGTCACCGGCCTTCTTTGTCATCATGCAGCCGGAGATGAAATGTAGACTCGCTGTCATCGATCATTCTCTTCGCCATTCGTGGGAATGTTAGGAATTCGTGGAATGGCTAGTAGTCTGCTTTTAGTGTCAGAAAGGATACAAACCAGGTTATATATATATATATATTTTTTTTAAACAAGTCTTTTAATGTTTACTTAGTTGTTAATCATACTGTTTTCTGAAGAAACGGTGAGCAAAAAAAGGGTGTCCGAGTGGAGCGGGTTAAAGAATGTTTGAGAGCGTGATGAGGCCTGTTGTGATGATGACCTAAATAGGTTGTCCTCCCACTAGTTTCAGTCGTCACCTTTCACCTGTATGTGAAACTCGCTTTGCTATTTATATTTATTTATTGATACACACACTGCCTTTCCCCTCTTTAGCTCTTAAAATCAGCCTTTTTCTCATTTCATTTTTTAATCTTGAAGCTCATACAGTCTGTGTTTTAGTCATTTTTACTTTTCAGTACAAAACACCTCCCTTATACACCACATTTTCTTCTAAAAGACAATATGCTGTCAACAAAGGAGTACTGTGAATTAAAGTGAATGCATGAATGCTCCTTGTCTTTCATCTCTAGATAAGAAGTCAGTCAACTGGTGTGTTTCCAGCCACAGCCCCACCCAAAGAGAGTCTTTACCCTCCCCCAGGTACGCACACAGACTGTGAATTGTGATGGCTTCCTGTGTAATGACTGGTTCAGGCACAGCTCTGGGATGTTTTAAAGAGGTAAATGATTGTCGTGCGTTTAAGTGTCATCTTACCTTTGTCAGCACTCTGTGAAATAGCTTCATTTTACATGTTGGGGACGGAGCCACTCCCTAGCCTTGTTACATTCACACAGTTAACACTGTGTGACCTGGGCCAACGCAAACACTCATAAATCAGGTTTTGTCATTTATTAAACCAAGCACCCTGTGCAGTTCATAAAATGGCACCAGGAAAAGAATTTTAGAAGTTTGAAACTGATTATGTGTCTGATAGTTGTATAAAACAGAGACAGAAGAAAAGGTAATGCAATACCTGTTAAATAGAACAGAAACATTGGATGGGATTTGTAAAAGTTGGGAAATCATTTGCAGAGGTGGAAAGTAAACAAATTCCATTTACTCACGTTACTGTAATTGAGTCGTTTTTTTTGTGTACTCTTACTTTTTAAAGTTTTTTTTTTTTTAAACTACTTTTACTTTCACTTATGTATTTTAAAGTATTGTGTATTTTAAAAGCAGCTTTGTGCGCTTATCAAATTACAAAAGGCTGAGATTTGATTATATAGGTGTAAATAAGACATTAACTAAGTATAAACAAACACACTATATCCCCCGCTCCTGCCCTCTGGCTGCTCATTATCAGGACTTTTGCCACATAATTAAAAAAAAAAAAAGATGTGCAGCAGAAGTTATAAAACAGAACGTTTGGAAAAAAAACTTCCAAAGTGTCAAAAAGGTAGAAAAACCTGACAAAAACGTCAAAAAAACGTGTTGAAAAGGATGTAAAAATGTTGAAAAAAGTGACAAAGTTGGAAAAAAATTACAAAGTTGAAACAACTTGCGTGATTATGCAATTTGAAATGTAATAAATAAACAACTGTGAATCACGCTCTATGGACAGTTTCTGTTAAAATATACTGATATACAACTGTTAATACATAGATATTTTAGTATTTGTTTGTGATATTAGTGTAGGATTGAAATTGAATGGCAGCCATATCATTGGTTGCGCTTTCGAATGCTCAGTGGCAACTAGGTCAAGTTGAAATAATTTCAATTTCGAGCGCAGAGCAAAGGGCACTCGAGACTGGTAATATTCTCTCTAAAATGTTACTTTAAAATCTGATGATTCTAGTTAACTTTAGCGATGTTTTATAAGTCAGTGTTTTTAACAGGCAGAGTGCTTCATGATTAGCCTGACAAGCCAGACCCACATCCAGATGTTGGTTCTGGGAACTCACCATTGGCAGGGCTCAATACGAGGGGCGGGATAAAAGGTTGTCTTTCAAATTCCCTCTGCACGTAATAGGATAGCACTACAACCAGGCAGAGCAACGAAGAAGGTAGCGAAGCTAGTTGATAGATTAAACTTTTGCCGTATCTGGTCCGCAAAACTCCGAACACATCTTCCTTTTTTAAGAATGTTTTCTGTGCCGTTCTTTTCTCAAAGAAAAGCTTAAGTCCAAGTCTTCCAGAAGACCGCTGTTCCCAGCAGCAGCAGCCATAAGCCCGCCCACCGACTCTATACACGATATGATTGGCCTGACCAAAGTTTGGTTCCTAGACCCCCCCCCCCCGGCTGCAAAATAAATTTGCTGCCACTAGGGTGCGTCTAGATTTCTACGCTACTTCATGATGGGAAGGGAAAAAAAATAGGGCAAAGTTCGAGTGGAATTATTTCTGCAGTTGCACACTCACGTATGTGTGGCAGCTTGTGTTACATATTTATGATGCAACACGTACAGTATGCTGTCAGGTTGCTTGTGAATTGCAACAATCCTGTAACCACAAGATACAAAGGATATTTTTAGATGTTTTTATAAGAATACAAGTTTGTTTACTTCTGCACAACGGAGTAGTTTTCTTTCATAGAGTGCTGGGATGGATTGTAGAACGCATCACAGTCGTTCAAACCTCACCAGATAGTCCTAAGAAATGATTTTTTTGAACAGGAAATAGCTTAACTTGAACTGAAGTTATTTCTGTCATTATAAGATCCTTTAAGATGGATAACCATGTGATTGCACGCACATTAGAGGTCCATGACCATTACCAGGCGTGGGGATAAAGTCATTTTAATTCACATCCATTTTCACTCAATTGTACTAGAATAACTGGTACAAAGGTTTGGGTTTGTTGACGCATCAAGCATCATGTGAATGGAGTGTTCCTACAATAAACACGGCGTGTGGCAACAGACTATTTCGTTGAAAACCAGAAACACGCCAAACCAGTTCTGACTGCCAGTGTTGTTGCCAAGTGTATGGAAACAAAGAGGAGAGTCACAGTGTGAGACTAGATCACAGCCAGAACACAGCTACTCTGACCAACTGTGGGAAGTAAACTAGAGATCTTCTGATACTGATACCAGTATCGGAAAAAAGCCTCTGATACTGCTTAAAATGCTGATATCGGTATCGGCAAGTACTGGAATTTATGCACCGATCCAATATCACGTAATAGTTATGTACTGACTGTCCACTGGCCCACTGTTTACCTCTTACACTGTTTACACTTTTTACACTGTTTACTGGCTATGTTAGCCCATATGCACAACCTCTCCTTCCCTCCTTCCCCCAGCCTGGACTGAGGTCTAAATTAATACTTGAACAATGGCTGTGACACTATTACTTCAAACCTTTAATACTGACTGTTGATTTGTCTCTATCCTACTGTCTACTTTATTCCTTTATAATGCCCATATTTAATGCTGTCTTTTTGTTTGTTTTTTACTTTATCCTTGCACTGCTATAGTTTTTATATTACTATGTCTACATTATTCTCTTATATTGTCCATATTTAATGCTGGTCTCTAGACTTTATCCTTGCACTACTTATTTGCACTACCACCATGACACACACACTCTCATAGAGGACCTTACCATGCATACTGACTCACAGGGTCAGTCACTGCCCTGTCACTGCAGGCGTCTCATGCTTATACATCCCCCAGTACATTCATGTGGATTTTTTTTAAATTTTATTTTAGTATCTTTTCTTTTATTGTCCATATTATTCATGTGGATTTGTTATTTTCTCATACTGTTTATGATGTATGTGTATGTTGTGTGTGATGTCTTTAAGCTACTGGGACCTTGAATTTCCCCTTGGGGATCAATAAAGTGTCTATCTGTCTGTCTGTCTGTCTGTCTGTCTGTCTGTCTGTCTAGGAAACTTTTAAAGTTGTTTATTAATGTCCTTTTCCCGTTATGACTGACTGACTGGATAATAAAATAAAGTTCTATGGCATTCATTGTTTGTTTAAGTTTCACCAAGAGTTTAACAACAATGATAGCAATCATATCACATCCATACGGGGATAGTATACAGCTGTTAAAACATAACATATATGCTGGTATTGGATCGGTACTCTGTATCGGCCAATAAACAAGTTCAGGTATCGGAATCCATATCGGGAAGGAAAAAATGGTATTGGATCATCTCTAAAGTAAATGCAATACTTTGTACAATTTTGGGATACTTGTACCTAACTTGAGTATTTCCATTGGATGCTACTTTACTCCGCCACAATTCAGAGGGAAATATTGTTCTTTTTACTACACAACACTTATTTTAAATCTTTGGTTACTAGCTCCGTTGAAGATTTAGATTATTAACACAAAATATGATCAAAGAATGTATTATTACAGATCAAACTACTGGACAGTAGAGTTAATAAAAATGAGCTACACCTTTACCAGCTGCAACATTAAAGTGATGGTTCGGAGTAATTTCACCCTAGGGTCCTTTGCACCATGACCTCGAGCCAAACACCCCCCCAGAAGCTTTTTTCACCTGGGTCGAACATTGGGAGAGTTAGCGTAGAGTAGCGTTATCAGCTGAATAGCTTAGCGCAGGGGCTAATGGACTCATCGCCCTTCTCGTAAATGACCCCACTAATAATGCCCGAAATGATACCAAACTTCTACACTAGTACAAATAGGTTATGCACTCATAAAACGATGGATTGGAAAGTTTGTAAGTACACCAGAAGTTTATGAACACTTGCCTGCTCTCTTCAGCTCTCTGCTGCTGCTGCTACCTGCAGTTAGACGAGTGCTTAGGGCCGTCTACAAATTACTACACCGAAAAGAGATACAACAAAAATATATATTATATATATATATATTTAATGATTAAATAAGGTAATGTCTCCAAACTTACCTCAATTATTACTTGTCTCCTGCTAGTTATACTACAGCACTTACTTAAAAAAAAAAGTTAAATTAAAAAATATTTATTTTGCATCTCTTTTCGGTGTTGTAATTTGTAGACGGCCCTAAGCACTCGTCTTACAGCAGCAACAACAACAGCAGAGAGCAGAAGCCAGCAGGCAAGTGTTATTTACATAAACTTCTGGTGTACTTACAAACTTTCCAATCCATCGTTTTATGAGTACATAACCTATATGTACTAGTGTAGACGTTTGGTATCATTTCGGGCATTATTAGTGGGGTCATTTACGAGATACAAACGTGGGTCCGTTAGCCCCTGCGCTAAGCTATTCAGCTGATAACGCTACTCTACGCTAACGCTCCCAATGTTAGACCCAGGTGAAAAAAGCTTCTGGGGGGGTGTTTGGCTCGAGGTCATGGCGCAAAGGACCCTAATGTGAAATTACTCCGAACCATCACTTTAAAGTGATACAAAAATAAACATCAAACCAATAATATAATAGACTCTATATTGAAATGTGTCCTTATACATCTACTTTTGGTACTTTAAGTATATTTTGGTGCCAATACTTTTGTACTTTTACTCAAGTGTAACTTTAAATGCCAATAATATCTTTGTATGCATTTACAGTTCTCTCTGCACATGCACAGATCAATGTACACATACAATCTGCCTACACATTTGAAAATCTAAATACACTTGCAGATCAGAATACAAATTTGGAGGTGTTTTTTGCACAGTCCTTATGCATTTAAAGATTATTTTTTACATTTACACACACGGACTGAGATACAGTTGCACTACTCTCAATATTTGCTTCCATAATAGCTCCTTAGGCTACATGGTACTGCTTCTTTCGCTACTGACTCACTGCACTTCCTGTTTGACATCATTATATATGCCAGTGGTTCTCAAACTTTTTCACATCAAGGACCCCTAAACTAAGACAAAAGAGATCATCTTTTGTTTGACTGGAGTTAAATCCTTTAAAGTTAGTCATTGTAGAAGCTGCTGTTTGCTCGATTTTGTGCTGTTTGCAGCGTCCCCTCTCTGATTTGTGTTGGGATGAAGGGGTCCTCTGCTGGTTTGTTTGTTGAAGTGCAAGTAATAAGTGAATCAACCACATTTTCCCACAAAGGTTAAGTAGTCACTACTTCAGTAGAAATTTATTGGATTACCGCATTATTTCTGCTTTGAAAACAGCCACATATTTATACATTTGGATTTATTCTAAAATGTGAAATGAATGTGAAAAATCTCTTGAGTGAGCTCTATCGGTCCAACATAGTAAGATATTTTGAAGAATAACACCTGCTGCTGTAAATGCAAAGGCATGAATGAAATATTCATTTTTCTTTTTTTCACAGTTGTATCACAAAGGTATCGTCTTTTTGGGGAGTTTTATTAAGAACTCCTGTAAGAGCATGTTGTCTCAAAAGAGATGGACAGATTAGTATTGCGGCCACGCATCATACTAGGGTGCAGCTAAAAGACCGCTATTCATGCGTGTGAGTGAGAGGGTCAGAGCTGAGGAGCGAGAGAGGGACAATGTACGTGCTAACACGTGTGCAATCACTCTGACAGATCACACCATCTACTATCAGCGAATACTCAATAAAAGAAGAACAGACCAGAAGAAAATGACATAACGCATTAACAGAAATGGGGAATCTCTGTGAATGAGAGGTACATGCACAACAGTACAGGATAATCTATACTATCATTGTACACGAAACAGAAGTAAAAGATAATTCTTCTCAACAACTTACCACAGAGTCAAATGCTAGACTGATAATCAGCTCCTAAATGGTGAGAGAGCAGTGGAAGATAATAATATCATAAAGACACACGGTAGAGAAAGAAACTGGTTGAAAAAAAAAAAAGCAAGTGTGTTAGAGTGAGTGTAGGTACAAAAGAGGCAGTTTGAGTCAAAAAGCGATCGAGTCAATGAGTGACGAATTCAAGCTCTTTAGTCTTTTGTCCCTTTCATCTCGTCTGGCTCCTCCACGGCAGCGTGGCTCGGGGGAGTTGGCACGGTGTGGGTGCCCCCGAGCCAGTCCCAGTGAGAGAAGAATGGGGCAAAGTTAGTGTTGGGCCGCTGGTGGTGAGCATCATGCTTGGGCGGACCACCCCACAGGCCAAAGGGCACCAGGTTGTGTATGGCCCACGGGAAGTCGTAGCCGCAGTGGTCCTCGGTGGAAATGTAGATGTTGAAGACCATGAAGCCCCATGTTGTGAGGCAGTGGCACCGGAGCAGGATGGGGTCTACTGTAGCCCAAAATCCCAAGTTGAATAACTCACAACCAGACAGGTACTGGGTGACGAGGCTGAAGGGCTGGTTGTACTGGTGGTGCACGGCGTGGACCGTGCGGTACAGCCACGGTATCCGGTGGTGCAGCAGGTGCCACAGGTAATACTGGAAGTCAAAGACCAGCGTGCAGCCTAGGATGCCCAGGAAGAAGCTCCGGAGAGTGGGTGCCTCACAGGGCAAGAGGCTGGGCGGCCTCCACAGCCACTGCGCCACCGCAGCGGGAAAGATGTACAGCAGATGGTTGTAGATGGTGACTCCCAGCGTATCCCAGATGTTGGGCCAGGTGACGGCTCTGTGAGGATGGAGCCTGTAGCGGTTAATGCAGGGCCAGGTGGGAGCCAGCAGGTCAAGCAGCGTGTAAAGACCAACCACGAAGAAGTAGGTGGTGACGGAGAGCACCACGGGGCACAGAGGGCTTCTCAGGAGGTCATGGTGGTTCTGGTGGAGGTAGTCCCAGATGGGCTGCAGGACCAAGCCCTGGGACTGGCCCCCGGTCATGTCCCCATCCGACACACAGGATAAAGTTCCACGTAACCTGCCTGTGCTCATCACTAACGTGGCTTTCTCTTCCCAAAGAGGCCGATCCGAGGGGATTATTGTTTAACAAGCCCCAGAAGTGAATGAGCAGGGTAAGATCCAATCAGCTTCCTCGTATAGGTTAGGAAACAGCAAATTGTCTGGTGATGTTGTGCCAAATTGGACAGGCAGACTGTCTTAGCCTTTTATATATGTGCAAGCCCCACCTCCACTCCCCCCCCCCCCCCCCTCCACCTTCCCCCCCGCTTTTTAAAAGAAGGCGCTCTGTAAAGGACCTTTTTCATGGGCACAAGGACGGCAGCCAGGATTCAAGAGCGGGGCCACAACGGCTCTCATTTTTTGACCCAAATCATGGAGAGAACGCTTCCGTTTACTTGTGATCTTGACTTTATCAGAAAAAAAACTACAGGAGCTGTGTGTGTTTTTTTTAGCTGTTAACATTAACGGAATGAAAGAATGAAAGCATTACGTAAGGCCTATAACAGCGAGTTATATATTCATTGCTGCGTGTTAATAATCAGCCTGTTAATGCTTCTGCCTCTCATTCATACATCATAAAGCACGTACAGTACACATAACACACACACACACACACACACACACACAACAGGAGCCCAAATGAGTCATTAATCATAGAAAAGCTGTCAAACGAGAAATGAATTGAAAAGCCCTTTCTTTGATGCTGGACTGTAGTGGGCTCATTGCTCAGTTTGAGTTTGTTTACAGGAAAAAGAACCGGGGCAGCGACCACAGCTCTTGTTTCTATGGTGCAACACAATAATTTTGTAGAGAGCGGAGGTCTCACTAAATATCATGTGATACCACGTGCTTCATAGTCAGACATTAGTGTCATTTAACATACACTCCTACTGTTATCACTTATGTTTCATTAGATTCTATCACAATGATCAACTTTCCAAGAGAGAAGCAGTGAGAAAGGAGCCTGGACACCAAATGTTTCATTACAGCATCGCAACACAAAACACATGAAATACTATTTGGAGTTTTTTCCACAAACATAAATGCAGCTGACATGACAAGAGACATGACTCAAATTGAATTGAATGATTTAATAATAGAATGCACAGTGAATCAATACCAGTGGTGGAATGTATCTGCTTACATTTACTCAAGTACTGTACTCAAGTACAATTACTTGAGTATTTCCATTCTATTTTGCTTTATCATCTCAGAGAGAAATATTGTACTTTTGACTTAACTACATTTACTTTAGAACTTTAGTTACATTGCAGATTTAGATTATTAATACAAAATATAAATGAGCTAATAAATTATGATGTATTATAGATTAAATAGTCCATAACCACGACCTTCCACTTCCTGGATTGCCCTTTTGCCGCTGGAAATTCGCCGTATGTCCTTCTTTTGGACCGGATTTCCGTTACCTAAGCTTTCCTTTGTGTTGTAATTTTAAACTGGTCGATTTCTGAGGACTGTGGTTCATACCTGTCAAGTTTTGGATTTGAAAATAAGGGAAATTTTCCGGCGCCCACCTCGAGCAGTCCCTCCACCCCAACCAAGCTCCAGTGTCCCTTACATTTTAAGACCGGTGTACAAGAAAGCTAAAATCACCACTTGATGCAGAATGCTGAAAACATTTACAATTTATAACATTGCTTGTCTTTACATTTAGCTACATTTTATTTTCATTCCACACATTCTTTTCATTTCATATTGCTTTTCTTTTACAGTTTTTCTTTTCATTTCACATAACTTTTCTTTACTCTTTTAGTGAGTTATTGTACAAATTTCTTGCAGACTTTGCATTCTTTAAGACTGTTGTGGAAGGAGTGTATTTGTGGGCTGGGCCAGAGTGGTTCATTTTTCATGAGAGTAGAGCGCAGACGGTTCTGTTGTCTAACGTCTTCCTATTCTCTGTAACAATCTTTCGTACCATACTAAACACCCTTTCTGAACTTGCATTGCTATGGGGAATGCATAGTAAAGCCTTCATAGGTTTTGGCAGCGCACCGTCTCTGTCGTAGCATCCATCATCATCTGACCTCACACACTAACCTCGCGACAACTGCCACCTACAGTACCTGTAGTAGGCTACTGCAGGTGGCAGTTATCGCGAGGCTAGTGACAGAGCTCAGATTGGGAATGTTTGTTTTTTTTACTCCGCTCGGGCCCGGGCTACTATTATTTTTTAATAACGCAGGTTAAAATATGGGAGATTTACGGGAAAATACTAATACGGGAGGACGGCGGGAAAGAAGAGTAAAATACGGGACTTTCCCGGCCAAAACGGGATACTTGACAGGTATGCTGTGGTTAACTGCTCCTCAGATCTCTGCAGGGTAAATCCAGACAGCTAGCTAGACTATCTGTCCAATCTGAGTTTTCTGTTGCATGACTAAAACAACTTACACGTATACATGTTCCACCAAAACAAGTTCCTTCCCGAGGCTGTTTTTTAGCGGCACCGTGGCTCTGCCCGGTGCTTAGCACCGCCCAAGACGATTATGATTGGTTTATCCATCCATCCATCCATCTTCTTCCACTTATCCGGTGTCGGGTTGCGGGCGGAGCAGCTCCAGCAGGGGACCCCAAACTTCCCTTTCCCGAGCCACATTAACCAGCTCCGACTGGGGGATCCCGAGGCGTTCCCAGACCAGGTTGGAGATATAATCCCTCCACCTAGTCCTGGGTCTTCCCCGAGGCCTCCTCCCAGCTGGACGTGCCTGGAACACCTCCCTAGGGAGGCGCCCAGGGGGCATCCTTACCAGATGCCCGAACCACCTCAACTGGCTCCTTTCGACGCGAAGGAGCAGCGGCTCTACTCCGAGCTCCTCGCGGATGACTGAGCTTCTCACCCTATCTCTAAGGGAGACGCCAGCCACCCTCCTGAGAAAACCCATTTCAGCTGCTTGTACCCTGGATCGAGTTCTTTCAGTCATGACCCAGCCTTCATGACCATAGTTAAGGGTAGGAACGAAAACTGACCGGTAGATCGAGAGCTTTGCCTTCTGGCTCAGCTCTCTTTTCGTCACAACGGTGAGATAGATTGAATGTAATACCGCCCCCGCTGCGCCGATTCTCTGACCAATCTCCCGCTCCATTGTCCCCTCACTCGCGAACACAACCCCAAGGTACTTGAACTCCTTCACTTGGGGTAAGGACTCATTCCCTACCTGGAGAAGGCATTCCATCGGTGATTGGTTTAAAGAAATGCAAATAAAAAAGAGCATGTTTTTCTCCCATCCCCGAAATGCTGTGTGGACTAGCCAGACCTTCCGCCGCGGCGCTGTGGAGGAGGGTCTGGCAAAGCGAGACTATAGATTAAACTACTCAGCAGCATATAAAGTAATTAAAGTTAGCTTCACTTTACCAGCTGCAACATTAAAGTGATGAACACATTAATGCATCAATAATTATAATCCAGTAATATATATTATTCTGAAATGGGCCATTCTGCATAATGAGTACTTTTGCTTTTGTTACTTTTAAGTGTGTTTTAATGCTAATACTTTTGTACTTTTGCTTAAGTAACATTTCGAATGCAGTACCTTTACTTCAGTAAAATATTCTTCTGCCACTGATCAATACCCATTAATGTAACTTCAGGCAAACATTAGTGCAACGTGCATCATTTTCTTATAAGACAAATTGATACTTAGGCTGTCCAATTCCGACACCATCCATCGTGACTTCACGGTCCAGAGTTGTCTTCATCAAACAATAATTCAAAAGGCCGAAAACATATCCAACCGTTCCCGGGTCTCAACAAAAAAAATAAAAATAAAACAAATGTATGAGATTCAAAGTCCATTCTTAACTTCGGAAAAGCAGTTGAGAAAACAATTTCACCACACGCTGCATTTAATAGCCATCCTGATGCTTTCAGTCATATCGTGATCTTCATCAGCAGATTGAAGTTTGCCCTGTTGGAATCGTAGATGTTCACATGTCCACTCGTTGTCCACATTGCCTCAAACGCTGAGGTTCAAAGTTATTCTTGACATCGGATACAGAAATTGAGAAGTACATTTAATTATGACAAATATTTTATAAGTCTGTTGCTTCACATTTTTCAAAGGCTTTTTGCAATTTATGCTTATCAAGGAGAGGAACAAAGTAAAATCAGACAGAAGTGACACACTTTAGAAGTGGAATGATACAGTAGTAGTGTGTGCGGTGTAAACAGTGTGAGGAAACACAAGATGTAGAGCAATAAAAACATACATTGTGTCTCTAGAGCATGGGGCTTTGTAACGTTCAAATAGTTTAGACGCCGGTACCGATACCAATAACGTGACTTCGACACCGGTTCCTAAAAGATACTTTTTTTGATACCAATTTTATAAAACAAAAATAAATTACAACATTACACATCACGGCACAAATGTTTTTATTCATTTTTGAGCTCCTACTACATGAGCCCCGTCTCTGTGGGTAACGAAGAGTTTTTTTCCTGCGTGTCTGTACGACGTGTAACGTTAGACAGCCATTCACAAACATTATCAGATCTTGGTAGAAGCATGCTGCGTGCTTATTGGCTCACTGACGCTGATGAGATTTATTCATTTAGGTATTGAAATTTGGTATTGAATGACACATTTTTTCAATCCTCGATACTTTAGAGGCAATTCGGTCGGTGCCTAAAAAGTACTGAATTCGGTACCCAGCCCTACTGCAGTAGAGCAGCATGCTCACTGAGCAGATCAGACCTCAGCATATGAGCTGATAGCCCTGATCAGCCAGTAGAGGACAGTAAAAACCAAGCCTTCACCAAAGACACAGTTTTAGATGACACTCGGTGAATGACGAAAAAAATCCTCCCAAGTGATTTAAGTGGACCGATGATATTTATCTGTACTGTTCATAGCCACTATACTGGTAACAATGAGAGCAGCCCGTTCATTAAAATACATAAAGAGGCTGTGACTCAAAATTGCCAAAGGCCCGTGAGATTCCAGAGGTCAGTGATTCATTGACAACACTCACTCTACTTTCATCAGCCTTAGGCTCAATGCACCCACACACCCAGAGGAATAACTCTGAAAGTAAAAAATAACCTTCTTTAAAGGTGTGTTATGTGGTAAGTATCGCCTAAACGTCCCACACTCACACAACTAAGAAGAAAAGAGGAATCCAGGCAGAGGGCAGCTCTCTGTGTGTCTATACACTCTTTTTAAGGATAATACTGCATATTATACCTTTACATGTAGTTATAAGAGAGTTACAAATATTGTCTTTAAACAGGGGTGTCAAACTCATTTTCACTAAGGGCCACGCTGGAAAATGAGAATCACATCAAGGGCCAGACATGTAGGGTTTATTGACATGCTTTTGTTTAAGAGTAAAAGTCAAATATCTTTGACTGTATTATTGCATGTCTCATATAGTCTTCTCACTTTCAGTTTGCTCGACATAAAGCCCTAAAAAAGTCAGCAAGAAACTTCCTTAGCCATCGTAGAGTTTAGGACGTGAAATAAAATTACATTTTTAAAAGCAGCTACCACAAAGCAGACTCGCAACAACCTGTTACACAGCCTAAATATGAGTAAATATGAATATAAGTTTCTGCTTCTGTGGGAATGTCTGAGTCTCAAAGTCGGCAAATCTGTCAATTTCTGCTCTGAGTGTCGCGTAATTGCAGTTTGAAAACAGTTTCCCGTATTTTTGGTTTGTAGCACAACTAGGCGGGCCAAAATGTACTGTGAACCTAAATTGATATGCGGGCCGGATCAAAATTTGCGATGGGGCCGGATTTTGCCCGCGGGCCTTGAGTTTGACACGTGTCTTAAAAGGAATGGTCGATGGCCATAATCAAAATTGGCTAACTGACATTTTGGGTTATAAGGTGGGATATATTATGATTATAAATGATTTGTTCTCTTAAAACGATTTTTATTATTTTTATTTTTCCTTCTTTCTCTTCAGATGTCCATTTGTTGCATCACAGCTGACAGTAATGGGAATGCTTCCTTATGTATATATATACATATAGATACTGTATGATGTCTTCCCATTTATACTTCCACAACATAGGCTGTTTATGTGAGTGGATCTCTTGAGTTTATCATGTGATCTATACATCATATATCATGGATCTAAGTCCGATGTGGCCGCAGTGTGTTGAGGGAGCTGTCCTGTGTTTATGTGTTGAAAAACATGGTAAAACATAATTGTAAAAATAAAAAACATGATTGTAGAAGATCTGGCCACCCACTCACTGACTCAGGTGAGCCAAAAGAATGGACCCTTTCGGGATATAGAGTACGGCTGTTGGCACATTGTCTAATACGATAAGAAGAAGTTTGTTTTAGTGGATACGGGTGACCGGATGCAAACCATTTTTACCTCTGCTAATGAGACTCGGTTTGTCTGTCTGCAGGATTAGAGACAAACTACTGGCCTGACTTTCATGTAACTTGGTGGAAAGGTCTAGCATGGGCCAAGAAAGAACCCATACAAATTTGGAGCAGATCCAAACTACGGGCTCGGATGCACAAATTATTGTGCGTGAGTTTTCCACTAGGGGGGGCTATAGATTTATGTTTACAGCTGCCACCCTGGAAGCCACAGACAGACACTCAGCGGTGATATTTAGATGCTGAATTTTTCAGTTTTTGATGTGTGATTGATTATCACCTTATATTTTATTAGCGTTACAGAGCGTCATCCTCAAATTGTGCATTGTGCAATAGGTTTCCTAGTTATCCTGACTGCTGGTGCTAATAGTTTTTGGAAATATCTGCAGTTGCAGATCTTTGTATTATAGATGAACTATTGGCCTTGGCGGAGGTTGGCGCTGTCTAAGAGCCCTTCTAGTTCTTTCTGTGTTAGCAACATGGCAGACAGTTGTTGGTAAAATAACTGAGAAGCGGCACTCTACACATCACTAACATGCACCGCTTGGTGTCTGAAAAGACGACGACAAGGTGTGAGACCGCAGACTGTATAAAATAGTGTGAGATTCCTCCATTCACTCCCGAGGGAGAGAACACATCCATTGAGGCATTGGTCCCCCAAACTGCTCCAGAGATGCTGTATCATGGCTGACCCTGCGCTACGCCCTTAAAAAAATGCATGTGTGTTTTGTGTGTACAAAATGAGGAATTCGCGAAAAAGACGCATTTCAACTACCAATTGGCTTGTGTACATTGTGTAGAATGACAAATAGTTTTTAATTTTTTTTATCTAGAGAATCAAGTCCAATGCCCCTGTGGAGAAAAAAGGTCTTCATCACACAGACACACCCACACTCACACTAAGTGTCCAGTTCAGTCACTGAAGTTCAGACAGTGAGAAATCCTCCAGCGGCTGTTACACTGATCCTGGCAGGGTGAGAGCCACAGCGATGGGGACACCTTGAACTACACTTTACTTGAACTTCTACATATTTAGTATTTATACCCACTGCATCCACTATATCAACTCTTCATACATATAATGACATTTATTTATGTGTACACCAATGCTTAGTCTATATCGACGATGTTTCATTTTCGGGATTGTTCAGGAAATTCCGCCCGATGTCCCTCATTTCGGCCGGATGTCCGTCACCTTCCGCTCTCTTTGTGTTGGCGTTCTAAACTCCAGTGGATTTATGAGGACTATGGTTAACTGCTCCTCAGATCTCTGCAGGGTAAATCCACACAGCTAGCTGTTGAATCTGAGTTTTCTGTTGCACGACTAAAACAACTTTTGAACATCGACATGTTCCACCAAAACAAGTTCTGTCCCGAGGTTATTTCGCAGAGGCACCGTGGCTCTGTCCGGTGCCCATGATGATTGTGATTGGTTTAAAGAAATGCCAATAAACCAGAGCATGTTTTTCTCCCATCCCGGAATGCTGTGTGGACTAGCCAGACCCTCCTCCGCATAGCTGTGGAGGAAGGTCTGGCAATGCGAGACTAATGACTAATTCAATTGCTATACATGCAACAGAAATGGAGATGTGGACAGCGATATTGAGCTGTGGAAATGGCGACTCTGCCTCGACTGTTTCATCCTGAGTATATTTCTTTCTCTAAGGCTGTGTGGCAACATGTGCGAACACCACTGAAGGTATGAAAGGAACAGGAGCAGCATCATGTCAGGGCTCATCAACAGGCGCAGGTCTACATCTGCTCCAACAGAGCCTCCAGTCAGCCTCATGGTGCACAACAGAGGAGTGGGTGAAAACCTAAGAGTGTAGAGTCAGTGTGAGACATCCGCAGGGTTGATCTCACACATGGGAAAAGTGTCTGCAGTGCCTCACCTGTCCTGCAGGAGGCAGGGTCGTTAACCTAATGTGGTGGCCCCTGTTGGATCCAACAAGGTTACAAATGCCTCCCACTTCTCAATGTTTTTTTTTTTTTTTTTTTTTTTTTTTTTTTTTTTTTTTTTTTTTTTTTTTTTTTTTTTTTTTTTTTTTTTTTTTTTTCTGGGCTCCACATCCCTCCCCCCTTTGTCAAATGCATGGAGCTGTTTGTGACAGGCTGTACTTAGGTGCTACTGCAAACCTTGAGCTAAATGCTACTAACATTAGCATGCTAACATGCTGATGTTCAGTGGGTGCAATGTTTACCATGCCCACCATCTTAGTTTAGCGTGTTAGCATGCTAACATAAGCTAATTAGCAGCAAACACAAAGAGCAGCGGAGGCTGATGGGCAGGTGTGTATATACCAAAGTTAAATTTTGAAAAAATAGAACTTTTAAAACTGATTAGCTTTATGAAGAACCAAGAGGATCATCAAAGGTAATTCATCCTGAGGGTGACACGAATGTCTGCACCCAATTTCATGGCAATCCATACAATAGTTGTCGAGCTATTTCACCAAAACGTCAAATGTTAACCTCATGTAGTGCTAGAGGAAAAGTCAGAGGAACACCAAAGTCACTAAGATTGTGTGGAAACCACGAACGTCTATACAAAATGTAATGGCAACTAGATAGCGATATTGGACATTTTTGTTGTGCACAGACAAACATGACCGAAATTTTCCAAGCCGTTCCGCTTGAATTTGAATAGCCGCAAAGTATCCATGCTTAAAGTGTGAAGATAAATGTCTTGATCCCATGCAGGCAAATGAAAGCCTCAAAGCAACAGAAGGTCCAAGGACAGATGCATAGTATAGATGCAAGTTATGTGACTAATGTGTATTTTAAAACGACAATTACGTTTTATTGTTCTTTTGTTTTCCTTTTGATTTATTTTTGTCTTTCACATATTCTATTCTTAACATTCTTGACATCTGCTGCCTCTGTTGTTTTAGTTGCTCAGATGATTTCTTGGTTTTGATTTTGGTTACCCTCTCTGTATAAAAGGTGCTATATAAATAAAGATTACTATTATTATTATTATTATTATGATTATTATTATAGATAATCACTAAAAAATACATATGTATATATATATATATTGTATAGCCTACATTATGTGTATCTATTACATATACAATTAAGTATAAATATAAAAATGTATAATAGAAATGGTAACTATAAAGTGCATTGGCACAAAAGCCACAAATAAACTGGTGAGACATAGAACTAAAAATGTGAAAATTGACGAATGAAATAAAGCTATACTGCACATGTGGCATCAACACAAGTAGTCTATGTAAATTGTGTAAGACTGGAGTGCTGAAAGGGAACACGTGAGTATATTAAAAATTCATACATTCAGTACTCAAAGTTCCTGACTATGTTGCATTCATTTCAAATAAATGTTTCTATCTTAGACATTTCAAAGCTTAGGTGCAAACACAATGGAAGCATCATCTCCTGTTGTCTTTGCAGTGACCTTCGAGATGCTGCAGAGGACCTGAGGGTGCACGAGGGGAGATAAAATGATTCATCATCTGTCATGAAGGTAGGCATGCTTTTTTTTTTTTTTCCCTTAAAGACCGTGAACAGGGCTTTAAAATCTCTGTTTTTTCTCAAAATATTTCAATGTATCTCTAAGAAAAGATGTCAGGAGTGAGGTCTTGTATTTTTTAAGAGGGGTAGACATGTATAACTGAGATAAATATTGTAAAGACCTCCAACAATGGCCTTTTATTTGAATCAGAGACTGAGAATAAAAATCTACTAAAATGGTCTAAACTTACCTGTTTAACATTTGATGATCAATTCTTTTAATATTACAATTTATTTTCTATCCGGTAAATAAAAAAAAATAAAAAATGCTTTGCTCCTGTATATGATACGCACTGAAATCAATTCCTGTGCTGATATCTAAAATAACTCTGCGTGTGTATTCTGTACTGAAATGATTTGAAACCACCGCCGTGTTTGATTTGGTGTCAGGGGTTTTAATGGATAACCTCCCTGCACAACACTTACTATTAGCAGCTGTGAGGGGAAACAGTGTCAACACCTTAATAAATGGAAAGTTATTTTCTCCGTCGCTGCAAATGGAAGAAAAAGTTGCAGGCGCACCTGACAACTAACATCCCTCAGGTGTTGTCTTTGGGGGGCTGAGGACTGAATGGAGTGTTATTCTCCACTGTCAGTTATGACACAGTGACAGAGGAGGGACTCTCATGTGTGAGAGCGGCCGTCGGACACAAAATGACAAAGGATGAAAGCTGCTGTGGCTAAAAATAACCCCCCCCGATGAGAACATGACGAAATCCAGTCACAAGGTGAGACTAAGAAAATGGTGACCTGCTGGCAAGCAAAGCAAGTCACAACAAGTTTGATTCATTTCACTGATATGAAGTGACACCAGAGGCTTCTTGGGAGGAAGACGTTTGAAACTGAAAGTCAATGGAATATGTATAAGTGGCCTGCTTGGGCAACCCTGTCTCCCTAGAAATAACCTTTTTTTATATACTAATTTGCAACAAGAAACATGTTTTGGGAGAAACTGACTTTTCTTTTATTAAAGAACGTAATTGCAAAATGTTTAGTGACAATGCATTTTATTTGTTTTCCCTAAAATATAGGCTGCTGCTAGCTTAGAACACTAGACGCACCCTAGCGGCAGCAAATTTCATTTGCAGCCAGGGGGGTCTAGGCACTCTCCGTTGACTTGCGAGCTGGAAAAACCCAAATCTGGTCAGGCCAATCACATCGTGTATAGAGTCGGTGGGCGGGGCTTATGGCTGCTGCTGCTGGGAACAGCGGTCTTCTGGAAGACTTGGCGTTAAGCTTTTCTTTGACAAAAGAACAAAGAACGGCACTGAAATCATTCTTAAAAAAGGAAGATGTGTTTTGCCGACTGGATACGGCAAAAGTTTAAAGTTTAATCTATCAACTAGCTTCGCTACCTTCTTCCTTGCTCTGCCTGGTTCTAGCGCTATCCTATTACGTGCAGAGGTAATTTGAAAGACAACCGTTTATCCCGCCCCTCGGATTGAGCTCCGTCAATGGTGAGTTCCCAGACCCAACATCTGGATGTGGGTCTGGCTTGTCAGGCTAGGCTCCTGCAGTACAGTTTTAACATTTTTATAGTTATATTCAGGCAGTCACAGGATTTGGTTAAGGTTCTGGAAAGATCGTGGTCTTGATGCATGAGAAACATGTTTCCCAAATGAACCAAAATCACTTTCTTTCCCTAACCAAAGTGCTTTTGATGCATAAACCTAACCACACACATATTCTCTGGCATCAAAGTCCAGGACATTGCACGGCCATCATCCACCAGATCACCTTCATTTATATATATATATATATAAAACCTTCCCACCGACCTTAACCCTTGTGTTGTCTTCGGATCAAATTTGATCCGTTTTCATAGATTCTTTATCAGAAATATGGGTTTCTTTCAACCAAATTAAGCAAAAATAACGTGGGTGTTTTATTTAATTTTATAGCATTTGTGGTCTTCCCGGGTCAATTTTGACCCGGTGGTGCAATGTGGCACTATTTTGCTTTACAGCTGATGAACACACACACACACACACACACACACACACACACACACACACACACACACACACACACACACACACACACACACACACACACACAAATACAAACATACAGACACAACTTTAAACTACAGCTTTGTACATTTTTTGTCATAACACCTTTGATGTGTCTTTTCCTAAATGGAGACAAGACAATTTTCCGTAAATAATTTTTTTTCCTTTTTGTTAGCTCTCCATTGTTTGTGAATACAATTGCATCAGTTAATTTTGACCTGGGGATATCCTGGCTAATAATTACAGTTTTCTACAATCACTTTGCTACTAATTTCAAAACCTTGACGTAATTTTTCAAAACTCTAGACACAAAACTCAAAACGGTCATCACTTGTAACACAGACTGTCCAATGTTCAAAACATTGCATTGTGCATTCATATCTTTAAAGAAATCTTGCACATACACAATCATTGCTTCAAAAAACTGATTGTGAAATCCCTTTGAAACATTACTTTAGATCACCCACACACAAGCTACCCATAGTTTCACTGTGTCATCATTCGTACAATCATTAAATATTGTAGTACAAAATAGGTGATACATGTTTCATTATAGTACTACATGTAAATACATCCCTGTAAAAGCATGACAGTAGTAGAGAGAATACTACAGACACAGTGGAATCATTGAGCAAAACCTGAAATGTATTGATGAAAAACAATACAGTACAATCACAACATAGGTTGATTTGAATCAAAGCAAAAGAATTTGCTACAAAATAGAAAAGAAAAGACAGTACTGTAAAATATCAAATGCAGTGTTCCTCAACTTGCTTGTACTGTAAAAAGCAAAACAAAGGAGTGATTACTGTACATCTACATCTTCATCAAATCTGTCTTGTGGATTTGGCCACAGGTTCTCATCTACATTGCAATTAGCCAAACTTCTTGGAAAAAACCTTCGGGCATGGCGAAAAATGTGGTATGAGAATATATAAATATAAATATATATATATATATATATCAATCATCAGTAAAGAGTTGGCAGAATTGGACAAGCAATTCCAAGGGCCTGCATCCATACAGTGCAGTACTGTCAATACTGTAAATAGTCTCAAAGGTGGTACATGTAACCATAGAAACAGTGTCTGATACAGTAAACAGTAGTACATTACAGTAAAGAAGGATGATGAAATATTACATCCATAGATCATGTAGTCTAATTGGTTCATGCTCCACGCTAATTGGTGACAGTGAATCTTGTTATCTTGAAACTTTCATGATCTAAACATGGAATATTGTTTGTCTGTTTCCATACAACTATGCATTAAGAGTAATGCAACACTAGCTTATCATTTTGAGCAGTTGTATCGTTTGATAGTTAGATCGTTGTAATGAAATGAATAGACAATCATCTGAAATGTAATGTGTGAATTGCCTTTTGAAATAGTAGTACTTTGATGTTAAGTTGTGTCATATTGAACAGGTGATCTTTTGAAAAAAATTGTATTTTGATCATTGGTTGTGAGTTTTGTGTCTACAGTTTTGAAAAATGACGTCAAGGTTCTGAAATTAGTGCCAAAGTGATTGTAAAAAACTGTAAACAACTAATGATTGATGATCCTCATTTTACTCAGAAATTGGGTATCATTTCATGTAAATGAGGTCTGTTGACCATGAATGGAAAAATTAAGTGTAAAACTAGTTATGATGAGTTGGAATGAAGTTGGATAAAAGTAGTAACACAGAATTGAGTGATTAATTATAATTGTCTATGCTTTATAAACAAGTAAAGCAGACCAGGTCACTTTTGACCTGGGAAGACACCAGGTGTGATTATTGGCTGCCATTAAAAATAATAAAATGTTTTCAAACCAGAATCCTGACAAATCACTAACATATACCAGTCAGTCAGTGATTATCCATAAACATAGATTCATCTGATCTTAACTATAATGAAAATAATTGATTATTTATTTATATTTACTTATTTTACTTCAGAAATTAGGTATTATTTCATGTAAATTAAGTTTATTCACCATACATTCCAAAAATAAGTGTAAAACTAGTGGTAAGTTGTTAAGAAGGTGTAAAATAGAATTGGGTCATAATTTATATTTTATGCTTTATTAATAGGCAAAACAGACCGGGTAAATTTTGACCCGGGAGGACAACAAGTGTGATTATTGGCTGCCATTAAAAAAATTGAAATAGTTTCAAGACAGTATCCTGACTAAACTTTGACTTATACCTGTCTGTGATAACCCATCAACATATGTTCCTGTTGATCGCAACTGTTAGTCAAAATAAATCATAATTTCAGCTTTTTTTAACTCAGAAATTAGGTATAATTTTATATAAATGCATTTGTTTGACCATATATTAAAAAAATAAGTGTAAAACTAGTGCTAATAGGTTGGAAAGAAGTTGGCTAATAAGATGTAACACAGAATTGGGTGATCATTTATACTTCATGCTTTATAAACTGGCAAAACAGACCGGGTAGGACAACAAGCGCATGGTCGACGGGAGGAAAACACAAGGGTTAATCCAAGCAGCAATACCGTTTCCTTTAGCAAAACAAATTAGTGGTACATGTGTCATTTCTAGTAGACAAGTTTTGGCACGGGATGTTCTTTTTATTCGTATCATTTGTCTTCGGACTTCCCCACTAAAGCTTAAATGCAAGTTGTGTACATTTCAACCCTTTAAAGCGCCCATATTATGCTCATTTTCAGGTTCATAATTGTATTTTAAGGTTGTACCAGAATAAGTTTACATGGTTTAATTTTCGAAAAACACCATATTTTTGTTGTACTGCACAGCTCTCTCTCACTGCTGCAGATCCTCTTTTCTTCTGGTCTCTGTTTTAGCTACAGAGTGAGACCTCTTTTCTTCTTCTTCTTCTTTACTATCTTTGATTGCACTCGCACATGCGCAGTAGCTCAGATGTAGATCATGTCAGCTAGCTAGCTCCATAGACAGTAAAAGAAAGCCTGTTTCTCCAACTTCGGTCAGTTACAAGGCAGGATTAGCTGGGAGACTTCTTCTAAACATGTAAGTAGTTCTTTTGTAGATTATGGTGAACTTGTGTGTGTTGTAGCAGTGCTTTGCTATTGAGAACGAGGTAGCATGCTAGCGTTAGCTAACGCTAGCACGCTAACGCTAGCACGCTAACGTTTGCAGTTAGCCAGCTCGTTTCGGCTTGTGACGTAGAAAGCCGTGCCGATTTTGAACAGCTCACCCGGAGACTGAAGGCAGGACA
Source organism: Perca fluviatilis (assembly GCF_010015445.1). Lineage (NCBI taxonomy): Eukaryota > Metazoa > Chordata > Actinopteri > Perciformes > Percidae > Perca > Perca fluviatilis. The sequence continues at coordinate 27,980,882 of NC_053128.1, read as the reverse complement.
CGTTCAGAAACCGTATCTCACTCAAAACAGCATGGATGGATTTTTTTCAAAGTTTGTATGTGTGTGGAAGCACCAGAGACACAAAATAATACCCCAAATCCCAGAAAAAAGTGTTTTTTTTTCATAATATGGGCACTTTAAAGTCCTGTATCCATCTATCTGTAGTGTAGTCTATATCCTTGACGTTCCACTTTCGGGATTGCTCCGTTGCTGGCGGATTTCCGCCGGATTTCACTCATTTACGCTGGATATCCGTTGCCTTGGGCTTCCTGTGTTGGAATTTTAAACTCCGGTGGATTTATGAGGACTTTGGTTAACTGTTCCTCAGAACTTGACCCATGTTGTGCATTAAAAGGTTTTTAACATGTTGCATTAGAGGGTTAAGATGACTACAAGTACATTCCCTTAACAGGTCTTAACCCATCCTCTGACGTGCTTCAGAGGGCTGGAGTCACTTCAGGGATGTAAGTGTTGCAGACACATGTGTTAAAAGACCCATGCATGGCCCAGAGTCTGATGAATCCCCACGGGGGCTCCAGGGTTACGCTGAGGCATGTTTTGTTTTCCACTTTGATTAAAACCTGGAAAAAAAGATGGTTACCATGGGAGTTTCACCGGTGGAATTAATTATCGGCACAAAGAGTATAGGCTCACTTAGCTTCTCCTCATTTCCTCATAAACAAGCTGTGCCACAGCGTCTCTCCTCTCAGTTATACGGAACTCTAACCAGGTAAGAACACCTCTCCCATAAGATATATATTTTTTTTACTCTTGTGGAAATAAGATTCATTATATTGCATGATAAAATTGTGAAGCGTTTTCATTGTCAGGAAGCCGCAAGAGTTCTCATCCTTCCAGCAGAATGCCGAGCCAGCTCGAGGGTGCAATGGATGCACTGATAACGGTTTTCTACAACTACTCTGGACAGGATGGAGACAAATACAAGCTCAACAAGGGCGAGTTAAAGGAACTCCTCAACACAGAGCTCAATGACTTCCTCACGGTAAAGTAAACATGTCTACATGCATGATCATGTTATTCATTTATTGTGTATTTAAGTAGAAGTTGTCACATCATGACGTAGAATTTTCAGATTGTTTGCTAAGCTTTTTGTTGCATTGAATAGAGACAAGTCTTCCAAAAAGGTAACATATAAACCCTGATCAGCTCAGTAGGTACCAATGTGTTTTAAACAGAAAAGTCGAGTTTAGACGGACCAGAACACGTCTTGTCACTGGAGCATCTGCAGGGAGAGTTTCAGGACTTTAGGCCTTTATGTCCTGACACCAAATTGAAACACATTGCAGACTGCTTTGTCCGCTTAGACTTATGCTGTAAATAATAACCGCTCATTTATTAGCTGTTATTTCAAGTGGCTGGAATATTTGTCTAAAACTGGATGAAGCATTTTGTTATGTTTGACATCAAATTTGTTTTCTAATGAATGCTTGTTTTTGTTTTATGGTTTTTCTCAAGGAACTTGAATTTCTTATACATTGCTTAAAATATAGCTTTGTTTTAATCAGTGTTGTATATGTTAAAATAGGCAAGCGCTGATCAAATTAAACGTTTTTAGTATTAATATTTGTGGATAGACGTGTGAATGCAGACTCATTGACAGATCTCCACTGACCCTAGAACCGCCCCTGATTGGGAACATGTTGGTGCACCAAAGTGTGACCTTTTACATCTCCCTTATTTCCTCAATGGATCTATAATGACCAATAGTAATGATGGTCATTTACTTATTCCGGATCTTTGCGTGGCGCTTCGTGTTCAGACAGTTTAAAATCAGAGCATTCCGACCTTGTCTGAGGAAATTGTTTTCTCATTGATTGCTATCCTGCTGGTGGCTCTCACATCCCAGCTCTGTGTGAAATAAAGGATGTGGAGAGGGAGATAGGTGAGGTCATTCCAGATAAGACCCCAGCCCCACTGAGTTTGCGTGATAGCGGCGCTTATGAGCCTGCGATTCCAAATGATTGAGACCAACACGTTAACAAAACGGCCGAGGCCTGAGAGTCAAACGTCTGATGCCTTCAGATATATATTTTTTTATTGTTCTGACTTCTTGTACTCCCTCATGCGGACGGGAAGCCTCAGGTGCTCACAAATCATCATCATCAGTGGCCCATATCGCCTCCAAAAATAGACATGATGTCATCACATCCCCTCGGGCTGCAGGCACCTCTGAGAATAGACGCAGGCACAGCGTAACATTCACCCTCGGTCTCCTCTGACAGAAAACATTGACACTTCCCAAAACCAAGTCATGATAGATTACTGTGTGTATGTATAGTTTGGTTTAGAAATGAGTGGGTAGCATTAAAAAGATTCTTTTCGGACTGAAAATCCAGACAGCAGAGGAAAGGAAAGCTTCATTTTAATTTTTTCTATACTTTTTGATTATTTCAGTTTAGCTAAAGTTGTCTCTCAGTTCAGGGTTGGCAATTTGAATTAAGATTTTTTTATTTTATTTTATTTTTACTACTTTATTCTATTTAATCAGTTTTATTTAGGTTTGAATATATAAATATTAAAATTCTGACCCACTTTTATTTTTCAAGTCATTGTGAAGTGACTGACTCTCAAAACCATCTATCTCAGTTTTTTTTCTTTTTCAGATAAACTGAACTGATTCTTCTACTTTGAAATCTAAATAAACCATATTTAAAAATGAAACCATAAAACATTATTACATTATACCTTATTGGAAAACGGTCAACAAGGCTAAATTAAAAAACATGAACAGTTGATGTTTTGGAGATACGTGGTTTTCACAGGACAACAATGTAGCTAAGTCATCAAACTGTCAAATTTATTTTTGCCTCATAATGTTTTTGTCGGGAATAAACATGGCAATATCTGTATTTCACAGTCACAACAGACACTTAAAAAATATATATATTTCCTATTTAGTTTTATTTTCATTTAGCTTATTTTTTGTGCTGTGTGTGTATTTTTTTTACTATATATGCAGCCATGTTACTGTGAAACAGGGCTTTGCCGGAAAGGAGAAAGCATAAAGGTGATATTTTAAAAGTAAATGAAAAGTATATATAATCCTATAGTTTTTGTTCTGAATTTCTTTACCGATAAGTAATGCAGGATTTATTGTCTTTTCACGTCTCAGTCATACTGCCAACTTTATTTTGATTTTTTTAACTTTTATTTAGCACATCAAAATAACCAATCCATCCTATAAAAACAATTGCAAGGAAGACAAGAACCCCCAAGGGGCCCATAGTGTATCCCTTTAACATAGAGTATGATTACAGTTTAATATGAAACAACAAAGTAAAAGACAAAAGAGAAACCAAATTACATAATACAAGATATACACATCAATAAATGTATATTGATGTCATTTTCACTCTCTCAAATGTAGCTTTGAGTCTTTTTAACCATCAAAAATCAAAACGACATTTAAAACGTGCAGCTGAGGCGATATTTTTCTAATTAAAAAAATAAAATAAATCCCTCGAGTAAGTTAGCCCTCACTGTGGACTAGATTACTAAAAAATGTTAACTTTAATGAGTGCCACGACGTAAAGATCACCGGCGCCTCGGAGGTTGGAGGGCGTAAAAGGAAAGCTACGTCTTGTTTCTGGATCCTGGGGGAAATGAGCAAAAGCAATAAATGTCGTGTGTGTGTGTGTGTGTGTGTGTGTGTGATCAGCTGCTACTCATGGCTCATTCAGCAGCAACATCACTCTACTCTCCACTGGACACTGACAGCTTTTTGCCTTGAGTCAATACCAAGCAATCGTGGTTGTGACTCATCCTGCACGGACAGACTTATATTTCCTACATTACAACCTAAATCTACTATGTGTTAAAGGTATTTTAAGTGCTCTGACAGGGATCTGAAGTGTCAATGCTGTTGGCTTACAAGGCCATACGAATCATTACGAGACTAAAAGCTAGAAAAAGTCCCATTTGTTGCACTTATATTCTCTTTTTATTTTTTTGGTTTTTCAGTCTCAGAAGGATCCGATGCTCGTGGAGAAAATCATGAACGACCTGGACACGAACAAAGACAACGAGGTGGATTTCAATGAGTTTGTCGTGTTGGTGGCCGCCCTGACTGTTGCCTGCAATGACTTCTTCCAAGAGCAGAAGAAGAAAACCAAGTAGATGTCTTGTGAAAACCAGCTGTAAATCTTCAATTGTTTAAAAATGTCATGACATTAAAAAAACAATACAGTAAATGTAACATCAGTTGAATCCTTTGTTTTAGCATTCCCCGCTGAATAGGATCGTGAATGTAATATTTATGAATGTATACACTCCTTCCTCTTGTCACAGATAAAAAAAAAAAATGTTGTCGTCCTACCAATTTTAAGCCCGGAGCTGTTAAACGACTTTGATCTCACACCGTGCTGATCCAAATTGTAGTCATTCTTATATTCGAGTGATGTTTGTAACTAGAAAATACAAAAGTAATGGTCATGGTGTTGTCATTGTCACCTTTTTTTATTGTGTTTGTAGCATAGACTGTAAGTGGACATAGCCACCGTGACGTCACCCATTGGTTTGTGGACCTCTGTTTTAAATCGAGTTTGGCATTTCGGGCCGTCGTCATCTTGGTTTTTTGGTAACCATATTTGGACAAGAAGTTGGAGCCAAGTTATCAGCTAATGCTAGCTAGCTAGCTAGCTTGGTTAGCAATGTGCAACCGTTATTCTCTTTAACTGTGATGTTATTTGGTGTGCTAATTTTGGCTACCAACATAGCGGACTAAAATGACAATATACCGGAAAAATTAACAACTGGCTCCTTAGTCTCTTTTAGTACAAACGAACACTGAACAACACGGTTTAAGGCGACCACGTTAGCAACTTTCATGAACTGACAAACACTGACAGGGAGAGGGTCAAAGTTCTAAGACGAAAACACCCAAAACAAGTTCATGACTATTTTAATGTACACAGCAGTGTTGTAGTCAAGACCACCTAAACCGAGACCAAGTCATTTGGTGAACAACTGAAACATACAGTATATACACAACTAGCTAATACTGTATAACTACCGTTTTTTTCAACCTTTCAACCCTATTTTTCAACCCTGTGTTTTTGTGTCTAAGTGACTGATAGGAACAACAATCCTTGATATTGGTCCAGTATTAAGCGAGATTGCTGCAGTCGGCAGCAGCGAAACAAGCTACGATGTGATTTAATAGGGTTATTGTCTAGCTTGTATTAAACTTCACAAAAGTGCTGGTTTTGCCACTGACAGGCTCAGATTAATATTCTAAGTGTCTTGACCACATTATGGAAAGGATTTCTAAGGAGGTCGACCTGTCTGTTAAAAAGTAAGATCCTTTTTTTAAACAAAACAACATCCGCTAAATTGCGTTCGCTAAACCCACCAGACTCCATGTAAATATAATTTTAGCATCGTAAAGACCATTTCATTCAAAGTCGACAGAAGCAAAATAAAACTATGAAAAGCCGTTTTGGGTCGTCATTCCACTTTTCTAACCATCACAACTGTAGTTTTGGTTATAACAAACACATAGTTTACCGATTTACGAAAAGCAGTGTTGGGAAGGATACTTTCAAAACGTATTTCGTTACAGAATACAGAATACATGCCCACAAATGTAATTTGTAACGTATTCCGTTACGTTACTCAATCTGAGTAACGTATTCTGAATACTTGGATTACTTCAGGATTACTTCCACATTGAATTGCGTTTTATAAGTGTAGAAATGCAGCTATCACATCCAGCTTACTAAACAGGCCTATAATGGTGTGTTCTTTTTATTCCAACTAGCAGAATGTGCACCTGAACAAGCAGATAGATTATTGTATTGGTAGTCCGCCGCCCCACCACCAAAATCTAACCGCAGTCTTGCTACCACGAGCTAATTTTAGCTAACGTTAGCTGCATGTCAAACGGGCGAGGCGTCAGTCTTTAAACGGCCTTGGAAGCTAGTAAATCAGCACGTAGGAGAATATAAAGTCGCACGTCAATGTTAAAATAGCAAGGTGACCAGTAAAACTACAGCAGACGACTACCCTTGGCTAATTAAAAAAATAGCTTACCTTAAGATGCTTCTTCAGGTTGGAGGTGGAGTAATTTGGACGCTGAAAGGAGGTTGGTTGCTGGCAAGCAGAGGCTGCACTGCACAGTTATATTTCATTCTCCCTGTTCGTTCTTTAATGTGAAATGTTGTTTGAATTTCCAAGATAGAAATTCTTAAAACTTATTCCTGCCCTGGCTCTGTCGTGCCGGTTCCGACTCCATTGTGACTGATCACGCAAATAGCTATTTTTTTCGATTTCATATCGGGGCTTCTGGAAAATGCATAGAGTTGCCTTAATTTAGTCAGAGTGAAATAAACTCGTGAAACGGAGAAGTATCGTCATGTAATCCATTGATTTCAACAATGTAACTGTATTCTAAATACCAACGATTTAAATTGTAACTGTAACGGAATACAGTTACTCATAATTTGTATTCTGAATACGTAACGCCGTTACATATATTCCGTTACTCCCCAACACTGACGAAAAGTGGTCTTGAGACAAAGACCGGTCTCGAGAACCACAACACTGGTACACAGTGCCATGGTTAGCATTGCTATCCCTCTATCATGATTGACAGGTCGGCGTGTAGCCACACCCTAAAGCATCCCCTACTTTATCGTCTATTTTACTCCTAATTATGAATTACTAAATGAACATCATGCTGTATTGAAGAAGACTTGGAAGCAGCTATTGAATCCATAAACTTGTTAGGACAATATTGACTGAGGTAATAAATCAAGGGAGAAATAGGGTCCTTTTCCCATAGACCTCTGTAGAAACTGACTTCTTTTTGCAACAAGTGGAGAAGTTGCCCCAAGCTGGTCACCAGAAAGAATTCAGGTTCGCTTTTCAGGCCTGGAGGTTGAGCAGTGTTTTATCCCAAACCTGGGTGCAGTGGTGGAATGTAACTAAGTACATTTACTCCACTACTGTACTTAAGTACAAATTTTAGCTACTTGTACTTGACTTGAGTCTTTTCTTTTCTTGCAACTTTCTACTTCACTACATTTCAGAGAGAAATAGTTTATAAAATAAAATGTTTTATTCTAAATTAAACTTCCCAACAATATAACTGCCTACAAATCCAGCTGAAATGATTGACCATTAAATACTTAGTTAATTGAAAACTGTTTGGATCGTTTCCAAATCGTTTCTAAAATATGAGGATTTTTCTGCATCAAGTACTTTCACTTTCAATAATTTTAAGTACATTTTTCTGAGGATACTTCTTTACTTTTACTTAAGTACAATACAGGACCTTTACTTGTAACAGAGTATTTTTACAGTGTGGTATTAGTACTTCTACTTAAGTAAAGGATCTGAATACTTCTTCCACCACTGCCTGGGTGCATTACAGTTAAAAACTCTTCCCTCCTAGTTTTGTCTACGCAGTAAAAGAAGGCACAGTACGTTAAGGTCGTTGCTGAAGAATAATTGAGTGGCCATAACCTTTAAAAAGACACCTTTTTTCATCTTAAAATGTCCTTCGTCGTCATTTATTTTTGCTGTCTCTGCTGTAATACAAATGTCAAAAGTTAAATACCATATTGTTGTCTTTGGAGGCGTTGTCACACCCTGATGGTGCATTTAGTGGAAAAATTTTTTGTCCCTTGTCTGTCTTGCTGTCAGTCTACAGCATGTTCCCCAAAGAGGAACACTTTTCCCCTCACGTTGGCACAAAGCTAGAGTCCTGGAGAAATGCAGGCTCACAGTGAATAAGCCAACTATTCATGTTATGTTTCAGTGATAAGAGATTTGTCCCCTAGATGTAATGCTTTCAAATCGATTGTGTGAAAAAGAAAGTTTGATGTTTCTTCTTTCCTGAGATATAGAATGTTTTTCAAAACTTTTTTTGACCCATTTTGTTTTTGAACAATATTTGACTTTAAATCTTTTAATATGACAACTTACAGTATATGGTAAAACAAATGTTTAAATGTGAATAAGCAGTGCATGTGCAGTGGTGGAACAAGTATTCAGATCATTTACTTAAGTACTAATACAACATTGTAAAAAAAGTCCTGCTTTCTAAATCCTACTTACTACAGAAGTATTATCAGCCAAATGTATCTAAAGTATCGTTCTGCAGAAAAATGGCCTCTTTGACTGAATATATATAAATATATATCACATAATATAGACACATTAAACACTGATCGATGCATTAATATAGCTGCTCGAGGTGAAGCTAGTTTTAACTACTTTATATACAGTTCGTTTGGTCCAGTGGTTCCCAACCTAAAGGTCACCAGATAAATTCTGAGGGGTCGTGAGATGATTATTTGGGAGAGAGAAGAAGCGGAAGTTCTTATGAAATATTGAATCATTTTATTTCAAACACTTATTTAAATAAAACTATCTTAGAACTTCCGAGGGGAAATGTCTCTTTGATGGAACTGCAAACAACTCCCAGACATCTGAAATGTGACAAGTGGCCTCAACTAGACACTGTTTTTTTTTGGCAAGTGGTCAACTTGAAATCATAGTGTATTTCTTATAGATATTTAATTTGTTTATGTGAAACCTTAATCTACAAATGACTAGTAACTATCAAATAAATGTAGGAGAGTCAAAACTAATTTCCTTGGAAGTATAAAGCACCATAGAAATGGAAATACTCAAAGTGCATAAATGTGTGTGAGAGTGAGTGAGCTCACACTCCCAATCCCAGTAAGCACAGACCACCTGGGTCCAGCAGCGTCAGCCAATCACACAGCCACGTCTTCCCCTCAAGCAGAAATGCTGATATTGTCACCTTGGGGAGGACAAAAGTGTAGACTCAAGCTGCTTTTTTTCCGAGGGTTTTCCTCCGAACGTCCCTGTTCCCAAAATACCCAAGCAGACAGTTAATTTGCGATGACATTCTCAGCTGTGACGTGAAGGAAAAATGACTGAAACTAAATACAGTGCGGTGCTTTTATGCGCACAGATGGTGCTCGCACAAACCTTCAACGTTACAATGCAATTTGTCTGTGATTGGCTGTAATGGAGCAGGATAATCACCCTATCTCCCGTGAGAAGATGCCGTGCAGTAATTATGTCTTTTGTTTCATTTTCAAAAGGTTGCAATCATTCTTAAGTGTCACTTGATTATTTTTAAATGTGGATATTTATATTCTCACGCTCCACTTCCACACACGCGCTCGTCAAAGTAAGTGTCTCTTCATCTCCTCTGACTAAACGTCATGTTCAGGAACTGGTTTTCAGCAGAAGAGAACCCACCCCACCCCCACCAATCGTAAAGTTTGAGTCATGTGTCGTGAGCATCTCTGATAGTTATCTGTATAATCATGACATCCTGTTAGTGTGGGGGACAATTACTGGCAATTAAGATATGCTTAAGTCAAAATTGCTTGCCCCTGAAGTGCACATGCTACTCTTCAGTTTAGTGTGTGTGCGTGTGTGTGTGTGTGTGTGTGTGTGTGTGTGTGTGTGTGTGTGTGTGTGTGTGTGTGTGTGTGTGTGTGTGTGTGTGTGTGTGTGTGTGTGGTTACACAGCTGCAAGTATTAACAAGTTGGCTCTGTGTTTACAGTGTGTGTATGCATCTAAAATGGCTCTACAACAAAAATTGTATTGTGAAATTGTAAAGAGAGCAAAGACATGTAGCGTATACAATAAATACCATTCAAGAAAACCCAAGCAAAAAATACAACCAGAAGCATGCGGATGAAAAAAAAACAATGAAAAGGGCTGAAATTAATATTTATTTTTGTTTTTATATTCCTAACGTAATCTGTCCTATCAATAAAAGCAAAAAAAGGAATAGAAATAATCTTTAAAAGTGATTAAAATTCATCCTGAGGACGACATACGTATATTTGCACCAAATGTCATGGCATGCCATTCAATTGTTTGGGAGATATTTTAATCGGAGCTAAAAATGTCAACCTTTTGATGGAGCTGAAAAAAGGATAGCATCATCATTTCCTTGAGTTTCATCCTCAGGGGACCATGAATGTCTGAACCAAATCCTTAGCAGTCTTATGTAATAAAATAGTTGACGAAAAATTTCACTAAAAGGCCGGACAAAACAAAAGGATCTTTCACTTAATATGCGATTAGAACCACCAATCACCAAGCAAATATTCAAGTCATTTCATAAATATATTTGAAAAAGAAAATAGTTCAATTCAAAATATTTTTAAATAGAAAAGACTTTATTGTCAATGCACAACCTTATGTACAACAAAATGTGCTTTGCTGTGCCTGAATATAACAGTAATAAATACTCTAACATACACTCGTTCACAGTCATTTTCATACAAAACCTAAACAGACTTATTAAAAATAACTTTCCTAAAATATGAACACAAGCAGAGTATATTATTAAAGTAACAAATAGAATTGTGTCATTAGTATGAAAGTTTGCTGATTTTAGAAGCACAGCACTCAAACATTAAGTATGCCCTTTAAGCCCCTGCTGAGTGATTGACAAAGAATTGATCATTTTGTTTCTCAGAAAGGCCAGATTCAAATGTCACACTTGATTCTCTCAATCTGTAGAGTAACAGAGGAGTTCAGTCAAATTGTCATCATCACAATCAACCTGTCAGTCCAAAACACACTTCCTTTGAGCAACATTCTAACTGTTTTGTATCACAAAGGAATGTGAAGTGATTGACTCTACTGACAATTTATTAAGACATATATGTATTGAATAAGTTACTATATATAATAATCCATAGAACATAACCTATAGACCATGTTTTCTTAGCTTGTTCATTGGTGTAGTGAATGCATCATTGGCAGGCTTGCTCATTATCCTCATCACTGAGCACAGAGGGGATACACAGGACGCTGCCAGAGATAGTGAACAGATCTTCAAGCATATGAGCATATAATATAGTATCATAAAGTATATTCATGAAATAAAACATGCAAGGATTGGATATGGCATATAATATAAATATACTGTATATATTTTTTTTATAAAATAAATAAAATATATTTTTTATACATATATGATATTTATACTTTTAACAAAGTTTTTGTTTCAAAGCCTGATATATCTTCTTCCTCTGTGCCATATAGCTCCATTGTTGTTTAAACTGGGTGACATGTTCCTTCTTTACCATAAAATACACACACCGTAGTTTATTTTGACTCAATCCCACATTCACCGTCCTGCCGCCACAAATACTCACCTAATGTGGATTAAACCGCTGCTGAACATAGTTCCCAACAAATGCACAATTTCCTGCTGTTAGTTTGATGAAAACTACAGCTGTTGTAGAACATAACTGAACCTCTTTTTTTAAAATAAAAAGAATATATCTGTGACCACTGTTTTAAGAGATTTTCCTCCTTAGAAGAAGAACCTCAAACAACATCTGTTCATATTCAAGTGACAAAAACCTCTATATTCGGTAAGTAAAGGAGGAAGTCGTGACGATGTTAGTGTCACTACGCACATATACTGGAAACCTGATCTGTTTTTAACCTATGCCCTGAACAATTTAAATTAGTGCAAGACCACTAGAGGTACTTATACGCCCCCACACACACACACACACACACACTTACACGCACACACACACACAGATTTCTGATTACATGGGTCGTCATCACACACTCGTTCATCACCAGCTGTGGCTGCCTGCAGGTGTCTGTCAACGATAATACACCTGCAGGCCTTTAATCACTGCTCGCCCCATTGGTTTGTTCCATTCAGGCCATCAATTTCAGAGATAACGCCCCCTGTTCTCCCTGTAGTGACAGTGAGGGGCGCTTATATACCAGAAACCATGACATCATCCCACATCTGAGGGGGTGATGAAGTGGCACATGCTCCCCTGACAACTGAAAGGTCTTGTGGTTGTTTACCAAGACATGAGCCTGCAATGGGAATTACTTCTTATAAACAACATGGAAAAGCTGAAATGTAACAGTTACTGGGTGTTTATTTTTATATATATTATTGCAAATAACTGAATATGTGTAGCCTAAAGTATGATGTCAGCTGTTCATTGACTGTCTACATCTTTAACTAACTTCAACTAGACGCAATTACAGCCACAGGAGCAGCTCTGCGAGGCCGTACTTTGGTGCATTAGTCCTTTGCGCTAAATGCTAATGTCAGCATGCTAACATGCTCACAATGACAATTGTGACTTGACAATTAGGACTTAACACAAAGTACAGCTAAGGCTGATGGGAATGGCATTAGTTTTGCAGGTATTTGGTCATAAACTAAAGTACTGGACAAACTTAACCTGCTAGCCATCGCTAGAACCAATACTGCTAAACGGCTAAAACAGTGATCCAGCACGTAGAACACAGGGATGTTTTGATTGTCAATATCAGAAATGGTTGAACTAGTCAGGATCAATGGAAGCACATTTCCAGGATAATTGACTGACATTGAGCCGAAGGCGACGACATCCCCTTGCTTTCGAAAACTCTGTTCGTTTCGGGAATCAACAACAAACTTTGAGCTAGCAAGCTTCAAGCTGATAATGGCAAGTTTTGAAGTAAATTTGGATCGGGCAACAAGGCAGGCCTGCCTGGTTCTTTTGGGGAATGATTGTAAAGATTTACAAAGAATGTGTTTATGGCATTTACTCTCTAACTGGGAAGTTTTGGGATCGATTGGCGGGGATTGCTATGGACTAAGTACACACGGCGATACACTGATAAGATCAAATGGCGTTTAACCATGTATCCAGCTAATTTAAATAGCTCACGTTGCTGTATTGTGTGAACAGTTAATGTCATTTAATATTGTATGTGGCGTTTTATTTTGCGGGGTGCAAATGTTCCACCCAAAACAAATTCCTTCCCGGGACTATTTTGCAGAGCCACCGTCGTTGTGTCCGGAGCTTAGCGCCGCCCAAGACAATTGTGATTGTTTTAAAGAGATGCAAACAACCCAGAGCAGTTTTTTCTCCTATCCCAGTATGTATCTATGGTGTAGCCTGACCTTACTCCACAGCGCTGTGGAGATACATGTCTGGCTATGCGAGACTATACATATAATGTACCCTACATTTAACTCCCGTATACCACAATGCAGCGCGGTCGTGTTTTCCCAGAGGAGAAGAAGAAGCAGAACCAACCGCGAAAACTGAAAAGGAAATATGGATCGGGCTTTCTAAGCTAAACAGTGGAAATGTAACATGCAACATATATATTTTTTTTTACTATTCTTCTGAGTGCTCGGTTTGCTTCAGGGAAGTATTAGAAGTATTTTTGTTTCGGGTTTGTTTACATGTGGCTGGGTGCGGCCGCTTCCGTCACACAAATAACCGGCGCATCTTCTGACACAAGTCACGCAACGATGTGTTTTCAGTGAGTGTCCGAAATCTCATTGTTGGTCATCTTACTTTAAAAAAGTAATTAGTTACAGTTACAAATTACTTAATAAAGTAAATCCCAAAAAGTAATTGAGTTAGTAACTCAGTTACCACATTGTAAAAGTAATTAGTTACTCAGCAAAGTAACTGTGACGTTATTTTTTATGTTCTATAACGCTATTACGTTCTATAACATCTTTAACGTCAAAGCTTCATAAGATTCGAGTTGCTTGAGGCAGACGTGGACAAAGTCTTTTTTCCTGGGCATAGCGTGCATGTTACATAAACATTCTTGCCTTTAATTTCAATGTGCCGGTACTTCCAGTTCGAGAACGCTACCTTTGAATTTCCCTGGCTTGTCCCCATTGTCGCTGTCTTGAGTTTAGTGGTAGTCAGAGCGTGCAGTGAGACAGCGTGAGCAGGCCATCGCTCTCTCCAGGCAGCTGATGTGTAGCGAAAGCCACCTCGCGCTTCATTCAACCAAATTATAGTAACACGTCACTTTACATTCTCAGTAACGATAACGGCGTTGCAACGATGGGAAAAGTAATGAATTAGATTACTCCGTTACTGAAAAAATAACGCCGTTAGTAACGCCGTTATACTTAAACGCTGTTACTCCCAACACTGGTCATTCCCTATGTAGTTCACTATTTAATAAACACTATATAGGGAATAGTAACTGAGCGAATGAGGGTTTCGAATGCAGCTCTCACTTACACATTTCAAAATGGCGGCAGAATGTTCCTTTAAAGATTGTGTAAGTGTCCCTCTACCTTGGTACGCTCGTGAACAAACAGAAGCAGTCCTGTCTGGATAAGTGGAGCAGTGAATACCTCCCCTATGTGTTCCTCCACTGAAACTAATTAATTAAAAGTAATTTAATGGAGCTGTGCACAGAACAGACAGAAATAGTTGCAGGAACTTGCGTTGAATACAGAGAGCCAGAAGACGTGGTGCATATCTAAATTTATAGGCAATGTATTTATCTGATAAATTGATCAGATCACAGAAATAAATGTGAATGTAGTTCACAATAACTGTTCATGATTGTGAGTGGTGCAGTGCACTGCTTTGTTTCTCACTGTAGCATAAATGAAAACGGGAAACACAGTCGAGTGCTTTGTCATGCAGTATAATTTTATTACAAAAAGGTTTTATACAAATTTAACTTCATAATGGCAATGAACACTTGTATTTATTATATTGATAACACTTTACCTATTGCCCTCTATGTCATCTGTGGCAGGATGTGACTCAGCACATTGTGTATCATTCAGCAAAATAAACACCAGTAACATTCGTTTCAGCACCATTCTCTTTCAAGAATGTTGGCCATGAACTCATATGTAACATAATATCATAAGTCTTAATAAATACACATACTGTACACAAAGCAGAAACAAAAACAATAGCAGTTCCACCAAACACAAAAGGACACTTCATATTTAGCAACGACCAGAATGAGTGGAAAATAAAAGAATCAAAATGCAGTTAGAATAAAAATAAAAACGAGTCTGGGAATGACCAAGTGGATCTCTTGTTTTTTTGTTTTTTTTTTAATAAAATAATTGGAGAAAAACAATGTTTGCAGTCAAATGATCATTTGTCACTTCATGATCTTGCTGGGATCAGTTGTTGAAACAGAAATCCTCCACGTTGTTGAGTTTGATCGTCTGCAGTTCCTGGCTGTCCAGTAGCCTGTAGCTGAAAGACACTCGGCTGACAAATTTCCCGCTGGACACCATCCTCACCACTGTGTTATCACAGCCGATCTTCATGTGGGCTGCGGGGGGAAAGGAGGAGAAATATTAAGTCTTTGTATTGTATTGCATTAACTGACCAATCACAATGCTTGCGGTCTGCGTCGACTTGACGTGTAGTTACATTTTTTGAGAGGTGCGCGTCAGGCTACGGCGACGCAGAGGGGTCTGCGGGGGTCTGCGGGGCTAAAATGGCCTTAAGTTCAACCAGTTTGGTAGTTTGGTCTCGCAGTGAGAAATCTCCTCTGTTGTGTACCTAGTGCTATAATTATTATGAGTCATATTTCTGTATTAATTGTAGTTGGGTATTATTCTCTCTCTCTCTCTCTCTCTCTCTCTCTCTCTCTCTCTCTCTGAGATAATGTCTGTAATGATTTAATACTATAAATAAAATGTAATTGAATGGAACTGTGTCTGCGCTGAAGTATGGTCTGGCTACACCGCTTATCTATTCTGGGATAGGGGGAAAAAGCTCTGGCTTGTTTGTATTTCTTTAAACCAATCACAACCATCCTGGGCAGCCCTAAGACCCGCATGCAGCGTGGTGCTCTTGTAAAACAGATAGGAGAAGGGGGAGGGACATCTGGCGCGTGAGAGATGTGCTGGATGTCAGGCTTTATCCCGGCAATGTACATCCGGTAAGCCAGATTTCCTGTTTGATGAAGATGGAAGGGAGGAGATGAGTGTGTACTCACTGGGTCCAGTGAAGGAGATGCAGAGGTCTGTGATGGGCAGCAGCTTGGATGTGTCGATGCCGTTTCCTCCCAGCAGCTGCACAAAATCTCCTGATTCTGCACAACCAGGCATGGACCTCTGTGGAAATCAACACATGATGGGATTATGACATGTGGCAAACACAACCTACATTTAATTCATCACAGTGCATTGACGCTGATTTTTTTAAAGACCACGTTTTCATTTAGTTTTAACTCTTAGAGCACTTGACCCATCAACAAGGGACCCTACAGTGATGAGTAGGAATCGATATTCTTAAAAAATGTTCAATACCCGTACCGATACCAACACCGTGATTTCGATACCGGTTCCTGAACGATGAGATTTACTCCTTAGCTATTGAAATTTGGTTTTGAATGATCAATACTCGATACTAAGGAGGCAATTCAGTTGGTGCCTCAAAAGTATTGAATTCTGTACCCAGCCTTAGTGAGGTGATTTCGTTTGACTTAGTCTGAGATAAATTGCTCAATAAAATGTTTTCAAATTAGCCTTTTTTCATATCCTGAAAAACAACGGTTTAGGAGATACAAGGTTTTCAATGACAGCGACAATATGATTATGTTCAGGAGCAAAAAAAAAACAAAGTAGCTTGATATCCTTGGAACATAAGAAGTGGTAGGGAGCAGCTGGGTGGTTGAGTGTACAAATCACGTGCAGGTCATGTCCTCTGATGTTCCTCTCACCTCAGCCTTGCTATATAATTTATCTCTAACATTAAACCTGCATTAACTGAATTCTTGGCCACATGGGGGCAGCGTAAACCATCTGTAAACACTGACATATTATCGGTGTTTAAGTTGATATGGTGAACTTGTTAGAAAACAGTTGCTTATTTACCGACCAGCAGATACAGAGCAACATTTTCTGGGTATTAATAGCCAAATTGCTGCCGTGTGACTATTCTCACCTGGGAGCAAATAGACACTCCCAATTATTTTTCAGTTTCATTAACATTGAGAGACCATAACATGGTCTTGGCAAAGGTCTGTGATCTGAATGATTTTCTAGTTTGAAGTTGTATTTCTGCCCATCTGATGATTGAAAGCCCAATATTCATACTTCTTTTAGCTCTGGTTTCGGTCTCTACCAACTCCTAAATATAATATCTGTCTAATTAGCTGTTAAATGGTCCACAATGATCACCAGCTCGTAGCTTACGGTCTGTGTCTGCTTTTTGGTGTTGGGCAGGTAGTGTACAGCGGGTTCTAGAGCTTTTTCACACACAAAAACTACTGTGGAAATGATGCTGGCGAGAGCAGTGAGACTCAACCATAACAACGCATTTTAATGAACGGGTCCATATGATATCATCCTAAAATGTATGCACATCAAAACGTGTGATATCTTACGAAATTAGGAGACTCCCAGGTGGGTACGTGACGCCAGGTGGTCACGTGACGCCGGCTGGCTATTAGGCCGAGCAGCAGTTGCTAGTTTAAGACGCTACAGAGCTTCGCGACGCGGGCTACGGACCTCCATCATAGCTCGGTCGTATCAGCGGCAGTTAGTAGATGTAGATGTAGTAGATGTTTAGCCGAAAATGGGTGACGTTTCGACGAAGATTGCAGTTAAATTTAGTCCACAAAATATGAGCATTTTGCCGCAACAAAAGTCAAGATTAGGCACCAAAACGACTAAGACTAGGAAAAAGATCGTGGTTTGGATTAAAACACACCCAAGGAACTTTTGGTAGCTTTTTGAACAAATGGTTCATGAGAACGGGCTGACCATAAGCAATAAAGTTGTGGGCCGTAAAACCAAAACAATGAGCTGAAAAATGCTAAAGTGCTTCATAGGGCTGGGGGGAACTCCAGAGTTGGGTGATCATTCTCTCTGGGTTCTTTACTATGAGCGATCACTTTCATGTTATACGTAGTTATGTGATCCATTATTAATATAAAATATTAATTTTAGACCTGTTTTTTTCATACAGGTATGAGGACTTCTAAAGCCTCAATAAAATTTAAAGAATGTGCATGATTTAAAAGTCTTACTTTCAGCAAGCAGGCAAAGCATGTGCAATTAATGTAGCATAATAACTATAAAGTCAAGGTTTCAGGGTCAGTTCACTCAAATTACACCAGTTTTCAATCACGTTTTACAGAAAGTGGGTAATAGTATGTAACAGCTGCGATGTTTTGCGATTGCTATTGTTTTCCTGATGTGATTTTGGGCTGCTTTGAGCACCCTGAACCAATTTCAATTGATCTCCGTCGTACTGGAGTAGTGGCAAAACCTTGAGTAAAATGAGATGAGGAGAATAATCAAAACATAGACAAGGACGAGGAAATGCTAACGGTGATATTGTACCGACATTAGTGTTTTATGTATTTGTTCACCTTGGGAAAGTTGTTGTAGTGTCCCAGGCTGAACTCTGAGACGTCGATCGCCACTGGATAGATGATGGAGAAGCTGCAGTTCCTGTGCTGCTGCGGGATCACCATTGTGTAACTGCCCTCTGGTGACTGGGAGATGACATTACAGGCTGCGAGGAGACAGGGAATGGCAAAAACAGGCATGTTACAAGGATTTCCTGGATGGATTCTGAAGGTAAAGCAGGTGAAATACACCCAGACAAAGTACAAGCACAAACAGTTTAATGCAAATGACAAAGAACATAACCATATGTAAAGGTGCTTTTATAATGAGTACCTGTTCTGACAGAGCAGATAAAAAATATAAAACTCTTATTTATAAAAATGCTAGTTGTATTTCTGATTAGTGGAGTCAGGTCTGGTATCATGAAAGTAAATGAAGTGGTGGTTTTAATTTTAAAATGGAAATCGACACATTTTAGGTTTAATTTGGCCTTTAGATTTAATTTTTTTGGTCTTGTCCCGTTATTTCATGGTCCTGATCCAGAACAGTGATGGCAAATTGTCCCATGTTGCTGCAAAGGATGACTGAAGCACCCTGCCAGGCTTGTATCATCACCACAGACTCCCACATTAATCACTCCACAAATGGGTGGAAGCTGAAGCGGCTGCATTTGTGTGCCTGTTTGCTTTTTTTGTATGAATGTGATGTACTTACGGAAAGGATTGATGTGTTTCCTCACTGTCAGGGTGAAGCTGCTGCCAGTGTTGTGAATGCGGAAGAAGACCATGGCCACGTTCTGAGAGGAGCGCACGCTTCTCCTCACTGATCCTGAGTCACAGTAATCCACATAGCGCTCGTACAGAGGCAGCGGGTGATCCTGGGAGCTCGGGAACTTCTCTCCTTTCATCACCCAGCCGTCAAACACCTTCATGGGACACATTAACAGGGAAAGTAAGATTTTTCAGATGCAGTCACAGATGCATTTGCACTCTGGCTGATCTTACTCTGTGGTAAACACATTGAACTAAGTAGCCTACTGATGGTTTAGACTATCTTAAGTGTACTTAAGTGCTGGGTAAGTAAGCAGGTTATGTACAATTGCCTTATGTTAAAAGGAGCTTTTTGTCTAATCAGGAAGTGTTTCTAAGCTTAGTCAAGCAAGTTGACTGACCCCAGTATGATGGCATGAAAACAAGCACAAGCTGTCACATTTAATTTCTTCCCCAGTGATTACTGACTTTATACATAGGAATAGATTAAATAATAGACCTAAGAAGCTGTTTCTTTGTAACAGGAGTAAATGATGTTACAACTAAGGCTGAACATCTTAAAATAAATCATTTTAATTTGATATTTTAGTGCCACTTCCAAGAACTAGATGTTGTTTCATGCCTGATTGAGGGGGTTACGTATAAGAGGAGGAAAATTATATTTGTGGGACAAGTTTTATAGTTTACCGTGATTAAGTCCCCTCCCCTGCAGTCGATGTCAACATTGTCATAATCCACAGTGAGCACTTCGTTGGGCTCTGCCATGAAGAAAGCAGCACAGCTGAGCTGAGGGCGCTCTGCTGTGAAGGTGAACTGACCCTCCACTGCAACCATGTCCAGACAACCTGATAGACAGTCGCACATCCGTTAGAGTACATGTGCCAATCATAAACAAAACCAAATACCAGGTGAGAAGATGTATTTTGTTTCATTCAAACCTTACCAATAGATTAGTCTTTTGTATTTCTTTGTGCCTTTAACCTGTATCCCCTATTTTGCTCCTCTGCTATTCAAATACATTTGACATGTTATGCTAATAAAACCAATTGAAACTGGAAAACTAAATTAGAGAGAAAAGGAAGTGTTTCATAGCGTGTTTCTATGTCCTGTTTAAAATTGACACTCAATCATTTTGTAGTGAAGACAGTGTATGTGAGAGATAAATGCATGTAAATGTGTCCATTTATCTCGCTCTCACATAAAAGTTGTGTCCTTTTGCAAGATATGGGCTAAAATATAGATTGCATATGACTTACGTAAAGGTCGTCGGTACATTAACTCTTCAGGTGTTTCTCTCTTGAGTTCCGAGTTGAAAAATGAAAATAATTCATCTTTAGAGATCTCATTGTTCTGCAGAGAGACAGAGACAGACAGAGAGACAGAGAGACAGAGAGACAGAGAGAGAGAGAGAGAGAGAGAGACATGGAGACAAAAGTGTGAATTCAAAGTTTAACAAGAATGTGAATATTTACAGAAGTGAATAACAACAAAGTTGAAGTACTTACCTCTATATATCTGGAGTCTCCCTTGAGTACAGACAGACACAACACCAGAAAGAAGAGCTGCTCTCGGAAAGTGCGCTCCATAACACGCATCTCTGTCTGCAAGGCGCACCTGAGTGGAGAAAGTGTGGGCAGCTCTGTGACCAGCACTGCTTTTTATAGGCCCAAGTGCGGGTCTGGTGTGTGACATGTTCGCTGTCACACACCGTGGATCCCCCCCTCCACTCCCCCCGCCCAATTACGTCCTCGGACCAAGGCATGATGGAGAAGCAAGTTGAGAGAGAGAGAGACAGAGAGAGAGAGAGAGAGAGAGAGAGGGAGAGGGAGAGACCATCTCACACACACACACACAGACATTATTTTATTCTTTTAATCCTCATTTGAACAGCATTTGTTGTTGCTTGTTTACTTTCTGTTTTGGATTCTATTGTATTTTAATCAAATGTCTTTTGTGTGAAGCACTTTGTGACTCTGTCTTTGAAAGGTGCTATATCAAATAAATTACTTACTTACTTACTTACTTACACACACACACACACACACACTATAGAGATTGCATAATAAAGACATGATATTCTGTATATATAATATAATCAATCCTAATTTTGTGTTAATTTTCATAGTTTGTGTGTGTGTGGGTGTGTGTGTGTGTATATATATATATATATATATATATATATATATATATATATATATATATGAAAATAAAACAAACTACATCATTACATCTTTACTATATATATATAGTAAAGATGTAATGATGTAGTTTTTTTATTTTCATATTGCTTAATAACTTTTGTTTTCATATTTCTGTTTCATATTTGCCATACAAATAGATTTATATGATTAATGTAAATCCTTCCTAATATTGCGTTAATGTTCACTGTTTGTTTGTTTGTCAGCCGCAGCTGATGCCAAACGAGGCTCAAACAGCATAAATCAGATGTCAGTATCCTTCCTCAGTGCTGAGCATTAAATAGCTGACCCAACTTAATTTAATGCCACTACACTGTTTTAATTCTGACCGGCCACTTTTCTGTCTTCTGCAGGTCAAATGGAACAGACAATCGAGTGAATCCAGTGGAGCAATTCCACTTAGTATCTAACCCTCTGAAACGCAAGTATCAAACGTGAAATGCAAGTAGCTTTGTGGGCGGATCTCGGCCGCTGTTGTTATTATACCGGCGGGATAAATGACTCTTGCGTCCGATGCAAATCTAAAATGAGTTGTCTGAAGTAGCTAGGTGTGGTTTGGGCGTAACATGCAATAAAGCAATCAGAACATCATCTCACATTCCCTTTAAGAGCAGGCGCGCTTGTTCCATGGCGGATTGCTATTATGACAGCGGATTTTCCTGGCGCACGCCAGCGGGAGCTGTCCGGGATGCGGCAAAGTAATAAATGCCCGTCTTGGCCAGGTGGCGATGTTGCTGCGGCCTCTCGGGCGCATCTCCTCAAGTCTGGAGAGGATTGCTGCAGCCATGGAGCCTGGGCCTCCAAACGCACCACCTGCACCTGTTGTGCCCCTTCCTCCTCCCCCCCACTCCATCTCCGTCCACCCGCTCCACCAGGATCACATCACGCATTGCCACTCCCAGACCAGATTCCGCCGGAGTGTCCAATCCTGCCGTAGTTCAACATCACGTCTCCTTAAGTCCTCTAATATTTCCTCATTTATGTCATCAACACATCCATGATTCATGGAATGTTGTGTAAAACACAACAAGCCACAAAGAATGCTGCGACTTTTTGAGGACTGTACTGTAAAGTGCCTCCTGATCTATCCAAACACCTGAAGCGCATTTTCAGTAATATTTTTCTTTGTAATTATGTATGGTTTGCCAAAAATTGGAACTGCTGCGTCCATGTAGATGAGAGAAGCAAAGTGTATGCGCGTTGTGCACATGCTACATTATGGCCAAGCATGCGCCACTGACTTTAGACTAGCGCCACTGACTTTAGACCAGGTTTTTCCTGGTCTGTGGCAGAATTGTTTTCTGAAACTGCAAAATAGCACCAGGGAACGTTTGCACCGGAACACGCCTCCTCTTTTTGCTGAACCGCCCCCGGGAGCGCAAATACATTCCCTAATTTACCGACGTGTGTCTCTGGAGGGAAAAGTCTGCTGTGCGTCGGGTGCAAAATAGGAATGATACATGCATCGGTGTACAAAGGCAATTGCGCTGAGTGCAAGATAGGGCCCTCAGTGTGTTTTTGCTGTTTCCTATAGCACTTCACAGGGCTCCTTTAAGAGATGTGGTGTGAGGATGTGTGGAGGAATGTATCGCACACCCATAAAACTCTTTTTGTTTATTAAATCATCGAATGCATTATTCTAGAAAACTGAATTTCCTCTTTTTTTCCAACCTTGGCTACACAAATTCTACTCTAGGCCTACTGTTTGTGAAATTTCAATGATTCACGTAGCTACAAAAAGAAAAGAAAGTCAAAAAAAAAACAGCCACTGTTTATTGTAATGTGTATATATTTGTGAATGAAGAACAATCTTTTGCCAAAAGTGCACTTTGACTTTTCAAATCAATAAGTGAGTATTGCATGTCACAACTGCATATAATCTGTATTCATCAGTGGTTTTTGCCATTCATGAACACAAAAACATGATCAGAAGGACAGCTGGGGCTAACACGTTCACACCTAAAGGTAATATAGAGTTTCCAATTAATCTGGAGCATCAGGAGTACATCCATGTTAAAAATACAGTACATGAAGATAAGGAAAATGAGAAATGGAAGATTGTATATGTTTGGCTCAGTTGAGACCCCCCTGTATCTGTTTGACTGTCTGATAATAAAACTGGATGATGGAGTGTACATTCACACAACAGCGACATCATGTAACAACCTGCTGTGATTTCTACAGCATTCACTTCACACCCACTAAGCTGCTTTCACGCCTGCTGTGTGTGTGTGTGTGTGTGTGTGTGTGTGTGTGTGTGTGTGTGTGTGTGTGTGTGTGTGTGTGTGTGTGTGTGTGTGTGTGTGTGTGTGTGTGTGTGTGTGTGTGTGTGTGTGTGTCGCAGCCCTAAAAAAAAAATCCTCCAGTGCTGTAGTATGGGAGAGTGAGAAATAACACCCAGTTTCTTAACGATGGTCCCATGCTTTTGTTTTTATAATACTAAACAAACTACATCTCAAATTATACACATAATCGTTGTCGTTGATTATGAACTGATGATCAAAAAGACACGCAGGGTAATTTCTCTCATCATGCAAAACGAAAATTGTGATTGCGCTTCTGCTGTACACATCTGGCTCCAAAACTCCACTGCAGCATCTGTAAAAGAATTGTTTTTCTCGTTTATGGGCGTGAAAACAAAGCAGCGGTTTCATTAAATGCACTATCAACGAAATAGTTGGTTGTTGAAAAGTTTTAAGTTACATTGATAGACTTTATTGAGAGTCAAGGGCACTCATCTTCCACGTGTCCCTGAGGTTTGCAGGTGCCTCAGGATATTGAAAAGGTCACTGCATTCAAATGTTGAAATTGGCTCTCGGTGTAATTCACAGTCTTGGTGACGAGTTGGTAGCAAGCATGTTTGCTACCAAGATAAGCTGGAGGATATACAGTGTACACTTCACAATTCAGAGCTTGTAAAATCTATTAAAATATGTTTCATACACCTAGAAGGCATATTCAGATACAATCTTGAGACAATATAAGTTTTAGGTTAAAACTTATATTATAAAAATGAACACCTGTGCATTTCCTATGACAATATCCTTGTAATGATGCTTATGGAAGCCCTTCTCCGCCAATGTGATGGAAAAAATATCCTGTAAGTCATCATTATAATGACTTAGTTTCTGAAAATAATGACTTTTTATTTAAAAATAATGACTTAGTATCTCAAAATAATGACTAAATATCTCAAAATAATCTAAAAAATAATGACTAAATATCTCAAAATAATTACTTTGTATCTCAAAATAATGACTTAGTATCGCAAAATAATGACTAAATATCTCAGAATGACTTAGTATCTCAAAATAATAACTTAGTATCTCAAAATAATGACTAAATATCTCAGAATGACTTAGTATCTTAAAATAATAACTTAGTATCTCAAAATAATGACTAAATATCTCAGAATAATGACTCAGTATCTCAAAATAATAACTTAGTATCTCAAAATAATGACTTAGTATCTCAAAATAATAACTAAATATGTCAGAATAATGACTTAGTATCTCAAAATAATAACTTAGTATCTCAAAATAATAACAAAATATCTCAAAATAGTGACTCAGTATTTCCAAATAATGACTTAGTATCTCCAAATAATGATTAAATATCTCAGAATAATGACTCAGTATCTCAAAATAATAACTTAGTATCTCAAAATAATGACTTAGTATCTCAAAATAATAACTAAATATCTCAGAATAATTACTTAGTATCTCAAAATAATAACTTAGTATCTCAAAATAATAACTAAATATCTCAAAATAGTGACTCAGTATTTCCAAATAATGACTTAGTATCTCAAAATAATGATTAAATATCTCAGAATAATGACTCAGTATCTCAAAATAATAACTTAGTATCTTAAAATAATGACTTAGTATCTCAACATAATGAATTAGTATCTCAACATAATGAATTAGTATCTCAACATAATGAATTAGTATCTCAACATAATGAATTAGTATCTCAACATAATGACTTAGTATCTCAATATAATTACTTAGTATCTATTTTACAATTTAAAACGTTGGAAAAAGCAAAAAAAAACGTGTGAAAAAAAGGCGTCAAAAACTTATAGAAAACAAACGGGAAGACAACACAAGGGTTAAACCAATATTTTACAGGACGCAGTCAGTAATTAAAGTAATGACCAACATAGTGTCATTTACTGCAGCCCTCTCAGAGAGACACCGTTTTAGTTTAAGTCCAACAGTTTGAAGTATAGGATGGGTTGCACTCCATAATTAAAGTACAAATGTATACTTCATGGGCCTCTCATCTTCAGTGGGGAACTGCATTTAATTCAAGTGTGTATGTAAACTATGTGTAAACAGTATAGAATGTAGAAAAAACACTCAGCAGATAAGAGGTGTTATAAACCTTAGATAGAGAAAGTAAACCTAACAATTGCACTGTGCAGGCTTTAATAGGTTTTGTACATTGTTTATTTTTATTAATGACATGTCACACGTCATCCTCTATATGTGCCTCTACAACCTAATGTGTTTTGCAGGAACCTATTTGCTCACAAGGCCAAAGTGTTTTCCATCACAGCAAATATAGCAGTTTTATATGATTTATATTAATATACAAGGAACTTTTATTTTTTTTGAACTCACAGACACACTTTTCATTATGTCCACTAATCTGAGCTATTTTGAAATATGCACACAGGCCTTCTCTGTTTGAACACTCATTATAACTATTTTCTGCCTTTTTGAAGCGATGTGCGTAGGACGTTTCATTTGGCTTGTGGGTGAATTTGCAGAGATGCCGGCCATTTAACGCGGTCCTGTAGCCCTGAGAGGTCTGGCTGAATAGCAGAAGCCATTACTGGTGACGAAGCTTCATTAGGCTCCATCAAATCAGATGCTCCCCATTGTGTCCTTTCTGGAAGTTATTTACATTATCTTTTAGTGGAGTGGGCTCTGACATAATTAATGTCCACTTTAAGCAAATTAGCTTTCTGATGTGCTTTGCGGGAGGAAGTATTCACACAGTTGCAGCTCTTTGGACAAAAATGTCTCGGTATAGCACGAGTGCCACTTATTCTCAGTTGTGCTTTCAATGAGATTCATATTATAGGACAAATCTGTTCCTTTTTTTCACAAGTGTATTTATTTCAGCATAATTTCTCTGACAACAGTGGCCTCAATACAAAAAATATTTGAGCCAAATCATTTTTAAATAAGAAGGAAATTCTAGACATTGGTTTATAGATAGATAGATAGATAGATAGATAGATAGATAGATAGATAGATAGATAGATAGATAGATAGATAGATAGATAGATAGATAGATAGATAGATAGATAGATAGATAGATAGATAGATAGATAGATGTTAATTGTTTTAGAACAAAGAAGGCTAATTGCTAGTGGCTACAAATAAAGACAGGTCATTTTATTTCTTCCTAAATATATTGAGGCTGAATGGGCTGAACTTGCAGCTTGGGGGCCCAATGCATTTGCATAGTCCGTCTATAGGAAGAAAGGGCTCTGAGATAGATAGATAGATAGATAGATAGATAGATAGATAGATAGATAGATAGATAGATAGATAGATAGATAGATAGATAGATAAACAGCAGTTTTTTATTATAAACTTTATGGAACAAATGGAACTACACTGCCTTCTGCGCCACGTGCGTTAGCGAACTTTAAAGGTGCAGTAAGTGATTCTGCGCAGAGATATTTGAACTCAACTGCCAAACAAATACAACCCCCTCCTTCATAAGCTCCACCCCCAGATTCACGGACAAATAACTACTGGCCGGCACATTCAAATGCTGCCTAACCCCTCCTACCCCTACCGTCAACTGTTGCCGATTGGCTGGAATAGTGTTTTGTGGCTTGTGCACTCCTTTCTGTTTGTTTTCCATTTACACAGCCAGGGCTGTGTATTAATGCCAGATTTTTTTTAAAGCACACAGAAAATAGAGAGCTAGGTGGCCGATGATTTTGACAAAAAGTGTATTGAATTGACATCACTTACTATATCTTTAAGTAACGTAGCATCTGATTTTAACCCCACCCACAATCGTTTTATAAACCTAACCAAATAGATTTTGTGCCTAACCCTAACCAAAATGCGGCCGTATTACAACGTTAACGGCGTGTTGAACCCTCTGAGAACGAAAGACGCACCGGTGCGTCCAAGCGATGTTTGACAAAACTTCTACTCAAAAAGCGATATTACAAAATTTCATTTCAGAAATTTTTTTGTACTATTCTTATCGTATATTACACTACTTTATGTACCTAAAGACTTTGGTAAACTCATTTTAACACATGATAAGTTAAGGTTTGTTTTCAAAAGAGATTTGAGGAATATCAAAAAAGCAAACATCAGCATTTCAGCTTTAGTGCCAAATTATCTCTTTACACATTGCTCTGGGACAGATTTGGGCATCTCTCTACGGAAAGCTGAGTTTGGAGAAGATGGCAAGGTTTGTTTTTTTTTGGCAGTTCATACTGTAATTCTAAGCCGAAAAAAGTGTGTCTGTCAGTTGGTTACAGAGCTCCACGTGAGCACGGGCAACCAAAATGAACTTTGAGTCTGGGGAGGAGGGGGCGTGAGAGACGACTCTCTCCAGTATTTTGAATTTGTACTGCAATACCTTTTTTAAACACTAGCTGTCAGTATTACATATTGCACCTTTAAAACCGCGACCGTTCTGTCATTTGGATACAAGGACAGAAAACGCTCTTGTGGGTCATAACAGACGTTAGGAATGAGGGGTGGGAATCACGATACGATATCATCACGATACGATATCATCACGATACGATATCATCACGATACTTACATCACAATACGATATTATTACGATTTTAAACATATTGCAATATTCTGCGTATAATAATATAATACATTGGATTATATCACCTTATTTCCAACTTCAAATTTTTCCCAATTTCAAATGATGTCCCCAAAAGGAAACTTTGTCAACATCTCGTTTTATCTAAAAAGATACATATCTCTTTGTTCATCTCACTTCAGTGTTATTGCTGCAAAATGGGATTTTTCAAGCAGACAAACTGACCAACACATATATAATAAAAGATCGATACTTGGTGTCTGTGTATCGATGCAGTACTGCCACGCAAAATATCGAGATACTATGCTGTATCGATTTCCCCCCCACCCCACCCCTAGTAAGAATAAACAACCTATATCGTGGTATGGATTGGAGGACTTGTCGGTTTTCTTAGCGGTGTCCTCCATCTGACATTTTTAAGACTAAAACCTAATAAATGTATCTGAAAAACAACCAAAACCAAAATGTATTCATCTGTTACTTTTCAGATGACAATGCTTTATTTTTTTTATTAAAAACTGAAACAGATAAACAGACACCAGATAACCGCACCACACATGCCGATGTAGACACTGATAAACAGCCCTCACATTCAACAGAAATACATTGCATTTCTTATCACATGATAAACTGTCACGTCTTATGGATCGCCCCCTTGCAATACATTTTGATGCTCGGACTAATATAAAATGTGGCAGAGGTAAGAAGACAGCAACCAGATCCAGGTTTGATCATATCATTTTAAGTTTACAGGTGCCGTCACCTTACACCAGTGCTAACGTGCAATATGTGCAAAGCAAGAGGCCTGAAGGTATTAACTTTGTCCTAGTCTTGCTTGCATTGCCAGACCTTCCTCCACAGCACCGCGGAGGAAGGTCTGGCTAGTCCACACATCATTCTGGGATGGGAGAAAAATGTGCTCTGCTAAGCGCAGAGACGGCGCCACGGTGCCGCTGCAAAATAGCCTCAGGAAGGAACTTGTTTTGGTGCTCGATCAAAAGTTGTTTTAGTCGTGTAACAGAAAACTCAGATTAGACAGATAGTGTAGCTAGCTGTCTGGATTTACCCTGCAGAGATCTGAGGAGCAGTTAACCATAGTCCTCCTAAATCCACCGGAGTTTAAAATTCCAACGCAAAGAATGCGGAATGTAATCCTTCCCGAAAAGAGTGAAATCCGGCGCAAATTCCGGCGGCATCGGAACAATCCCGGAAGTGGAACATCTTGGATATAGACTATCTTTGTCCTGACATCCTGCTGCTTTGGTGGATAAGAAAAGTAAAAATCACAAACTTGTCACTTTATACTTCATATACAGTATGTCACATATAACAACAAAACAAGATGAATATGAATGTATGAAGGCAAGACAACCCGAAAAACATTTGTGGAAGAAAAAGCAATGCAACCGTATATATACAATTTTGAAAACACTTTCAGGCTATAAAATAACTGCATCCGCTCCTCCATTTTCAATGTCCTTGTTGTTATGGATTCGTTGTTGGAATCAGTTGAAACGTTACTGACCTTGATGGTTGATGGTTGATGGTTGATCATTGATTGTGCTGGTTTAGATTTGTAGGGATTGGTTGTAGTTTTATTTGTGATGGTACTTGTTGCTCAGATTTTATTAGTGATTGATAATGGTTTTTATAGATGTCTGTATTTATTTATCTGGATTTTATTGCGCTTGAACCTTATGATGGAATAACTGACACCTTAATGATGGAATGTAGGACCTTAACTACTTTAAATTATGTGATCGGTGTATCCCATGTGCTTATTTTCAGGGCTCCACTTAATGTGGATTTCCTTTTGTTGTCTTTTGCTGTGCTGGGTGTCAGATTGTGTGATATCAATAAAGTTGAAGTTGAAGGCAGTAAAACAGCTGAGTTCTGCACTAAAAACAACAAGTAAACTAAACATTTTAGCATGATAAATTCAGCTAGTTTGGCCTTTTTATAGGATTTGCAACATTTTGGAGAATGTATGGATGAAACCGACTGAAAGTGATAATGTGCAAATGTGTTTACTCAGACAGGTCTTCTGGTTATAATACACAAAACGTGTCATGGTGTTACAGTAGTTGTATAGTAAGTGTGATTAGAGAGTCACTAGATGGAACAAAAGTTGTAATGAACTGTGACTCTTCAAACAAAGTCAAAGTCTGATCAAAGGTTTCAGTGACAATGAAGATGTGTTTGGATCTCTGCCAAAACATATTGTAATGACTAGTCAATTGTATTCACAATTCATATTCACTTTTATGTAATGTAATCTTTTAAATTAAAAAGATCTGTTTACAACATTCATTATAATGTTGCCATTTGATCTATTGTACCAGTTACTTATGTAAAGCTATTTTCATCAGCAGTCTCTTGGCAGGTCACAGTTAGAACATAAACTCAAAACAGGACGTTTAATAGAAAATTACACATCAGCAGTACATCACACACACACACACACGCACAAACACACACACACACACACACACAGACCACAGTAAACCCTGTGAGAGAAATAAATCAGATACAAATTACACTACTATTGTAGGCAGAGTATTTTTATTCAGGCATAAAATTTCCTCATCAATTATATCAATCTTGCACTTCACGTCTGCACACTGCACACCCTCATCTCTAACATCGCATTTCTCTGAATATTCAAAAACATTTAGACATTTTCTCACAACTAACAGGGGAAATGTGAATACCACCGTCATCAGAACAAATTGCACATTTCTCTGACTTGTTCTTCACTTCACAAATTCTTCACAAACACAAGAAAGCTGATGACTGATTTGAATGTACAGGAGAAAGGTCTGTGACAGCCTCGTGACCTCAGACGTCACATATGTGTGCACAAGTGACTATACGGACAAACACATCAAGTGTGAAAGCCTCCGTGCATCAAAGTGTGTGTGTGTGTGTGTGTGTGTGTGTGTGTGTGTGTGTGTGTGTGTGTGTGTGTGTGTGTGTGTGTGTGTGTGTGTCTGTGTGGATCTGTGTGTGTAAGACGGATTCAGTTCAGCCATGCATAATTCAGATTTAGGAGAACAAAGGCCTGCTTATGTCATAACAGGGTAAGCTACGCATTCTTGCAAGGTGAGCAGAAGATACTGAAATCCAGCTTCCTGGTAAACAGGATGAGAGCGCATTCAGCATCTTTAGCTTTTATGTGTCTCCTACCTATTTTACACATT
This sequence comes from Perca fluviatilis, assembly GCF_010015445.1. Lineage (NCBI taxonomy): Eukaryota > Metazoa > Chordata > Actinopteri > Perciformes > Percidae > Perca > Perca fluviatilis. Next base: position 27,949,737 of record NC_053128.1, on the reverse strand, counting down.
TATGTATCTAATAAACACACAAACATGAATACTTAGCATTCAATGTAATTACTTCTTAGGAAATTATATTGGCTATAACGATAAAATATTGCTTTGTTTCCTCTTTTTCTGTTTGTTTCACTTACCACCCAGCTGTTTCTTCTTCTTTTGTTTTCCAGTTTACATTATTGTCTTCTATCAAAATGTGTCATCCCATTAACTCTGCTGCTGTAAGATTATTGACCAACACGAATCACTTTCTTTTGCATCTCATGTTTCTCTTCAGTTGTTTTCTTTGTTGTCATCTGCCTCTTTTGCATTTTCCCACTTCCTTCTACACACAAAAAGAGAAGAAACACAGCTGAATGGAGCTGATCAAATCTTATCTACCGTACTTCTCATGCCCTCTGCTGGCCAGCTGAGAAGCCTGGAAAGGAATTACATCCTTTCCAATAAAATAAAAAAAAATAATAATAATTTACACTTTAACATATTATGCTGATCATTAAAACTATCACACATCTATAATGTTAAACCTTCTGATTAAAGAAATAAAACAAATGCAACACAAACACAAAAAGTATCTGCCACATCATTTGCTAAGAAGATATAAAATGTCTTTGTAAAGACAAAAATATAATAATAATAATAATAATAATAATAATAATAATAATAATAATAATAAGGGGTGCACAGTGTTGTGTAGAAGGGCCATGCATAGCAAATGTATACATTTCAGGGAAGTGATGATATTATCCTATAAAATAAAAAAATAAAAAAATATAATAATGAAACAATTCTTCATGTAAAAACGAACTCTCACAACTCTCGCTCTGACATGCCGCTCAACTGTGATTATCATCTACAGTTTAATTTACAGTACAAATGAAGGGAGAAAAGTGCATGTCAGTGGACCAAACGTTCAGACTCTCGTCTCAACTTTTCAGGGTCAACAATGAACTGTCGACCTCGATGGACAGGAAGCCCTAACCGTGCTCAGAAGCATTGCTGTGGATATTTACGGGTTGTATTTTATATGCTCATACATATTTTGTATGTAAAAATGATACAGTATGTATCATATTTATTAATCGAGCAAGGCAAGGCAGCTTTATTTCTGCAGCACATTTCAACAATAAGGCAATTCAAAGAGTTTGAAACCGTTAAAAACATTCATTAAAGTAAATATAAAAACAGCTGAAATTTAATAAGACAGGTATGAAACACATGAATAAATGTTTCAGTGCAGTAACAAATAAATAATTCCTGTCATCATCACCTGTTCCGTCTGTTACCCTCTGGGAGGCGCTACAGAGCACTCAAAGCTCGCACCTCCAGACTGAAGGACAGTTTTTACCCAAGAGCCATCATTTAGATGAACAAAATCAAACATTTCCCCACCTGGGTGTCATGACCTATATGTGCAATAATACAACCCGTGCAATACTGTTTCCATGCTTTTAGAATTGCTTGTTTATATATTTATTGACTGGGATTGACATGGGATGTATGTTGAAGTGTATGTTAGGGTGTATGTTTTTGTTTTTGTTTCAATAAAGTTTATTCTATTCTATTAAAAACAAAAATGGCGGGATCAAAAAGAAAAGTTTTAAATGCCTTGTTTTAAAGAACTGAGAGTTGCAGCGGACCAGCAGTTAAAGTGTAATGCAACACAAAATTGAAAAGCACAAGTCAAATTGTGCTCAAAAACAGTTCTTTAGTAAATGAACTCACTCACTCAGTGCTGCCAAGTTGGAGTTGATGGATCTCCACACATACAGCAGCATTCACTGCATTCCAAGTACTGTACAGTACAATACCATTAGTAGGGGGGGGGGGGGCATAGTATCGCAATACTTTCCGTGGCAATACTGTATTGATACACAGATGCCAAGTATCAATCTATTATTATATACTGTGTGTGTTGGTCAGTTCGTCTGCTTGACAATCCCATTTTACAGCAATAACACTGAAGTGAGATGAACAAACAGAGAAATTGAGCTTTTTAGATAAAACAGATGTTGACAAAGTTTCCTTTTGGGGACATCATTTGAAATTGGGAAAAATTTTAAGTTGGAAAAAAAGGTAATACATTGCAATATATTGCAGAATTTTGCAAAATGTTTAAAATCGCAATAATATCGTATCGTGACATAAGTATCGTGATGCTATCGTATCGTGAGGCCTCTGGTGATTCCCACCTCTATCCATTAGCATTAACTTCTTGCAGGTCTTGCGATTTCAATGTGCAATCTGATTATGCACCACAATAGTCATGATTAAGATTCAGTTTTACTGTCTAGTCAATTAAAAATGCAAATTTCTCTTTGTCTTCAAACTGCTTCAACATGTAAAGAGTATATAAAAAGGTAAATATCATAGAGTCAGTAAAACAACACACAGCTTCTATGCCATTAAAAAAAACATTTGTTTATGTCTGGGAATGTTAGAGCTTTGAGCCATAGGCGTAATTTACAGGGGGGATAATAATAATAATAATCAAATAATAATCAAAATAATCAAAACTGACTAGGGCAGCCCCCACACCCTTTACATGAATAAAGACATTTGCACCATAAATTGAAGCAGAAAAGGCATGAAATGTTTGATGTTCAAAATTTAAATCATTCAAGTTATTCCAATTAATCCTGAGGAAAACGTGATTGTCTGTGCAAGATTAAATGCCATGGCAATCCATCCAATAGTTGTTGGGACTCAAGTATGTTTCTGTTTAGGAAGCACAGTAGATATCGATCATATATCAGGAGCATATTGAAGGATTAAAATCCAGTTTAAGGGAGGTGACAGCTTGTCCTGGGTTTTCTGTGTTGACAGTGAGCATAAAACACAACAATCTCTAGTTATACACGATGCCCCTCATCTCTTGTTTACGAGTGAGTCAGCCAACAGCCACATTTCTTTGAATCCTCCCTCCAGAAACACGTGTAAACTGGGTCATGATCTGGACACACTGCAGGACATGAAACATCTCCGTCATGCTCTAGAATCAGATGTAACGCTTCTTACATGCATTACGAAAAGCTCTTTGTTGACGACGTGTCTTCATGTGTCTCGTATAAAGCGTAGAAGACAGCTTTTTGAGAAGAGATACGTTTATAACACCTCTTCATAATCATTCCCAGTTCTATGAATATATGCATATACCTCAAAAACACTCAAAAAGGCAACTAATTGATGCACCCAGTGCCGCATTAGGTCATGGTGTTCTCTGCTGCTATACAGACAGAGCCAAAACCTTGTTCATGAATTTCAAAACCAGCTATTTTCCATTAAAGAAGGCCATTATTTAATTTGCACACGTGTCTGCACTCTGGACAGGTTTAATGTCTGATGTTGATGTGAAATGCAACCTTAAAACTGAAATTATATTCAGATCTCAAATTGAATTAAAAGTGGCAATTCCTCAAGGTAAAAAATACTCCACTACAAGTACAAGTCCTGTATTGACAATTTCACGTAAGTAAAATAAGTCTTATTAGCAAAGTGTACTCCTCTGTCAGAATGGCTATGGTGCAATAATATTTATAATAATTTGTTTGTGTGTGTGTGTGTGTGTGTGTGTGTGTGTGTGTGTGTGTGTGTGTGTGTGTGTGTGTGTGTGTGTGTGTGTGTATGGTAGTTTAATTATAAAATGATTTATATACTAAAAGTGGATGTTTTGTATGGAAAATCCTAAATGTAAACTGCAATCTGCAAAATATAGCTTTTAAATAAATATAATTGCTTATATAAGTAGAATATTTACTTCTTAAATGTAGTAGAACTGAAGTATAGAGTAGTGTAAATTGGAAATACTCAAGCAAAGTATCATTACCTCAAAGTCTTACTTTACTTGAGTAGGTACTTTTCACCATTGCGGAATACTTTCCAGATTAGGAGTTTGCACCCAAAATACATGCTGGTCTTATCAAATATGATACTAATACATAACTTGACCTGCTTCAAACATTAAAATCAAATCAGGGGTGGAAGTAACATATTACATTTACTATTGTTACTATAACAACATTTTTTTTGTGTAGCCTACTTTTTGAGTCATTTTAAAAAATCAGTGGACTAGTACTTTTACTTTTACTTATTCTTTTTATCTCAATAGGATGTTGAGCATTGCTGTAAAAAACAAACAGAAATATTGCGTCTACCTTAATTAATCACTGATTTAACTCTTTTTTTGTTGTTATTATTGTTTGAAGAACAAAGGTACATCGCCAGCATAAATATTTTATGTTTAGATCAGGTGTGTGTGTGTGTGTGTGTGTGTGTGTGTGTGTGGGGTGACGGAAAGGTGTTTTTTTTTAATGTTTTTTATGCTTGTGTTTTTTTAATGTTATCTGTTGACTGTTGGAGCAGACGATGCAAGAAAATGTTTTCTGTGAACAGACAATAACGTTTTATCTTATCTTATATTATCTTAGTATGTACATACACAAAAAGTCAATACTAGAGGTGCACAGAGAAAATATATGTAAAAAAATTTATAAAATAAAGGTAATAGGAAATGCAATAGGCATTAAATCAAATGTATCATTGGTACATGACAAATTTATCAAACACAAAATCAGTCTTAATCGCCTTGTTATTTTTAATGTCTCTTAAAGTGTTGCCATATTGGTGCAGATCTTCAAATAAAGTGTTCAAAGTTTGGCTTGGAGTCCGCCCATTTCTTCTTGTGAATGTGGAATTTTTCCCAATAACAAAATTAACTGTACAAAATAGACAATATCTTTGTCCATCTCATTGCCTTCAAAACAAATAACAATGTATTTATCCTCAAATTGAATTAACTGGCCAGTTTTCCTTCTTATAAGATGTTGAACATCAATCAAAAAATTTTTAGGAGCCATACAGTGAAAGAACAAATGACAGATTGTTTCTTCTTCTAGTTCACAGAAAGTGCAAGAATATTCAATATCAAGTTTCAATCTCTGTAATGTCCTTTTAGCTGTCACTGATTTAACTCTCCACCCGGCGGAGCAGGCCTAAGTGAAGGCAAATCCAACCAAACCCACAATATTAACTCACGTCACCAAGAGGTGCGTTCTGGGTCTGGCTAACGTGCTAAATGCCAAAAAAATAAAATAAAATAAATGCCTGTTGACTTCACTGAGGAACTTTTACCTTCAGTGAGGAGTGTTTGTGGGTTATACTGGGACAGAGACGTTCAGGGGACTTTGGCAATGGAAAAAAAAAATGAACCTGGAGCAGATTTTAGAGGACTTCGACTCACGTTCCGAAAGGTGAGTCGCCCATCATGTGCAGAAACCGCAGTCTATCTTTTTGCTGTGATATGTGTGTTTGTGGCTACAGCTGCACTGGAGTTTACAGTGCGTTGTCTGCTTTGCCATGTGTTTATGTGCTGTTGCTTCTATAAGACGACCGAGGAAGGTAGTTGTGTACTAATAGAACAATCTAAATTCTGCAAAGCGCCGTGAAGAAACGGTGCAGTGTTTTAGCTCAACTGGTAGAGTGTTCGCCCCATCTTCCGATGTCTTGCCTCCTGTGACGCGGTTTCGACTCCGACTTGTAACTTGACCCTTTGCTGCATGTCGTTCCCTCTCTCTTCCTCTTCTCATGTCCATCTTGAGCTGTGCTGTCAAAAATAAATAGTCTGAAAAGGATAGTTATACCATCGTATACAATTTTTGCCTTTCCCTTTTAAGATGTAGGCTAATGCTGTCATGTTTACTCATAATAGCCTACATTTAACTGATTTTTTTTTTTAGCAAAGTCATTTTTGGGCTACTTGTATTTTTTTAAATATATTTCTTATACATATTTCATACATTCTTTAAAGTAGCAGTAGGCCTACTGTTCCTTGAGGATAATATTGTAGCTTTCTTTTTAAAATGTCAGTTTATCAATAATAACAAAATTGCCTAAATAACAGGCTACACTAAACATTTAGCTGACAAAGTACTTTGATGCAGGACTTTGACTTGTATTTAAAGTGTTTCTTTTCTATACTTTTTACTTAAAATATGATCTGAATAGGCTAGTTCACCCACCGCTGTTCTCACGTTGTTGCCGTACTGTGAGGACACTAGGGCCGCACGGACACCGAGCCTGCCGGACGGTGCAGTTTGAACCGAGAGGGTTTGGAAGTTCAGAGGCCGAAATCGAACTAACTATCCACCGCTAGGTACCTGTGGGACACCGCGTATCTCGGCAGCTATTAACGCGGTTATTAGTACAGTATTACATATGCAGACCTATGTTTAATGTAAACAGTGTATGTTACTCGTTATTTAGATTTTATATTGAAGGACAAAACTCCGTGGCTTTAAGACATGAGTGGACTATCATCAGAGGAAAGTGCTTTATTTCCCAATGGACCACAAAAGGTAGGAGCTTACTGCGGTAAACTGAGTGCTGCTTCGTTCTTTCTGTGGAAAAACTGCAATATAGCCTACGCTTCTCATTGAACTTTTTATAGGCCTATATAGTTTCTAAATAGGCCTCATTCATTTTCGGAATAATTAACAAAAGCCTACACACCTAAACCACTGCCACACTTCTTGTCTTTAACTTACAACTCATTAAGGAGCAAAAAAAAAGTAGAGAATGTGGACGAGAGAGTGTGTAGAGATGGCATGAAAAAATACAACGGCCTATTTTAGAGCATAAATCCAAGCAAAGCCATTACTTTTAAAAAAAAAGTAATGGTGAAACTTTTTTTTATCATTCTTTTCCATCTTTATAGTCCTAATAATTAATGAAAGTGTATTTGCATTACTCTTTGTGTTCTGTGGACTGAGAAATATGTAAAGATATGCAACAACTCTAAAGCTCTATATAACTCTAGAAAAAAAAGCACATTTGGAAAAGATTTATCAGCAGGTGGTTTAATGTGTGCGACTCCCATTATCAAGGTTAGTTAATATAGTTTGTTGTGTGGCCATAGTTTATTGTGTGTTGTGTATACTTGCAGACATTTGTGGTTTGCCAAGACTGCCAACTAACATCTGGGTGTCGAAGCATAAAGCTAATAGCTGTGATGGCAAACTCTGACATGTATGAGGATATTTTAGATACATCAGCCTGTAAATTAATGACGTGCTTTAAAACAATCTGAGCACCAAATATCTGAGGACTGCCACCAGGGGGCTGTCTGCAGTCTCAACAGGAGATCATTTAATAGTGCTGAAGTGTTAAAGAAGTATCAGTGCTCTGGAATACAAATAACCACACAGACATAAGTTCATACTTAGAGTGAAATTAGTTTATACTTAAAGTGAAATAAGTATTTATATCATTTAATTAAGTAAAAGTAGCAATATTATATAGTATAAACTCCAGTATAAGTAACATCCCTGCATGTTCATTAAGTTAAAGAACATTTAAGTGTTATTAGCAAAATGTACTTGAAGTATCGAAAGTAAAACTATACTCACTGTAGAAAAATTGGCCCCTGCCAATGTTAAACTGTAATATACCATATCACTGGAGTATTTTTAGCCTTTTAATGTCGTAGCTGGTCGAGGTGGAGCTATTTCTTACGTTAAGTTGTATTAATCTCATGACTCATTTTATAAGCAAATCACATGTTCTGTATGTAAGATCTCAATTTGTAAAGTAGTTATAGCTGTTATGTGATGCAGTAAAAAGTCCAATATTTCCCTCTGAAATGTAGTGCATTAGAAGTATAGAGTAGCAGTAAATGGAAATACTCAAGTAGTATAAAACCAGTATCTCAGAATTGTATTTGAGTACATGTTCTTAGTTCTTACTTTCCACTTCTGTGATCTTTCCCTCCTTCATGTTGTACACTGGAGTTATAGAAAGTCTTAGGACAACTTTTCCAGCTGTTATTTCCAAAGTATCTGTCTCAGGGGATCCCCGGAGAGTCAATAAATCAACTCTCTATATTTATGTGGTTAAACTGTGGATGAAGTGATTCTGATAGTCTCCTCAGTGTCACTCACTGAAATTGTATGCTTTGCTAAAATCCCAACCTGCACACAAGCCAGGCCTGCAGTGTTGAATTACTTCTTTTTAATAAGTGTTTAGTTAAACACGTGACACATAATGTCCTGACAGATGAACTGTGTCTATAGGGAGGCATGTTGATCCAGCGTTCCCTGTGATGTACAGGAGATATTTAACAGCTCTAAAGTTAGATACTTTCTAAAGGGCCTATACATTGTAACTAAGTTTATAAATGGTTAATACATAATTTCTTATGCTTTATAGATCAGTAATAAGCAAAAAAAAAAAGGTCCACTTGGGTTGACGATGTAAAAAAAACTTTTTGGCACTAGTCGAGTGTATTTAAATGTTTTTGTCCACTTGAGGGCAGCAGAAACAACCTGCAAACATAACACTGTCTTTAAAGTTATGTGGTGAATGTTTACGTATACATTTGGAGTCGTGTTTGTGTTCACCAGATGAATGTCAGTCCAATGTTCACCCTCTTTTAGCTCTGTTATTGTTTTCCACGAACTCCTATGAAAAAGATCTGACTCTTTAGCTGCTGAATGCTCCACTATGTTCACCAGCTAGTGGCTAACTGCTGTTTGGCGCTGAGCAGGTAGCGCACCGTGGATTTATCGGATCTTTTAGCTAAGAATTTGAATAAGATTCTCCACAGTGCTTTGTCAGCGCTGCGGAAATGTCTGGCTGCGCGAGTTATGATTCTGGTATATCATTGTTTGTATTTCTCTTGTTTATATTGTGCCAAGCCGTGGATGCAGCGATGTTGCCCATGCAGAATAGCTAGCAGAGATAATGGGAGGAGAGCAGCATTTCTGCCATCACGTGCCGGATTGGGGCAATCTTTATACGTACATCCGGTAAACCAGACTATAGCGGTAAATAGCTGCCTGATGAGATCGGTGAGACCAAAACAGTGAAGTTGTGGGCTGTAAAAAACAATACAATGGGCTAAAAGATGCTAAAACGCTGTGCGGAGCTGCAGAGTCAAGTCATTCTTTGAGTTCATTCTTTGTCATGTATGATATTTAGCTGAGTATCTTTGGGTTTTGGTCAGACAAAACAAGCAATTTGAAGACGTCTACTTGGGGTTCGTAAAAATGGCGAAGCACCTGCGGTAAACCAAATGATTTAAGGGATACTTTGTGCAATCAGTATAGCCTAAGGGCCTGCCTCATTTATTTTGGTTGAATCGCACTAGAGTTTGTTTGCCCCGCTGGTGCGGTACATTTGGGCAGGTGTCATTGCGGCAATCGCACTCGGGTGCACACCAAAAGAGACCTGCTTGATGAGGTGGTCTCGGTGCGCTTTCAAACTTACTCTGGAGCGGTTAGTTTGTGGTGAGAACGTGATCCGACCTCGAACTGCACCGACTGTTCAGCCACAAGTCTGAGCTCAACGGCTCCTCTACTCAGGTGTGCTTTGCAATCTGCGATGCGGCAGAGCATGCAAACTGTAGCCGCTTGCGATGTTTCTCTCACAGAAATAGACTGCAGCCAAGCTCGCCATCCGCCACTCGCATCTCCGTGGTCAAAGAGCCGCCGCAAAAGTTGGGAGACAGACACCGGCAGAGCAGAGCGAAGTCTCAGTGGCAGAGCAGACATAGTAACGTCCCTCGCGAAACAATGTCTGATTATTATTGACAAACTCATCAGCTGATTCGGACCAAAGCAAACAAACTACCGGTGTGAAAACGCCCTTAGACTTATTCTATGCCCTTGTGGGATCTGCTTTATTTATTTTTTATATGTCATTTTATAATGTCTTATATTTGCTGACATTTTATAGACCAAACAGTTAATCGATTTTAATCGACAAAATGTCTTCCTAACTGCATTGTCAAAGGTCAGATGTCAAAGGTCAGCCCGAGTCCTCCACGACCACACAAACACACACACACACACACACACACACACACACACACACACACACACACACACACACACACACACACACACACACACACACTTGGACTGCTGCACACTTTTGGCAAAACAAATTAGATTATCTCAGTATCTTTTTATCAATACATTTAATTACAATAGAAGTTAAAGAAGAAGGGTGGGAAGTGGTTTTTCATCGAGCTTCCATTGCTTCTTAGCATTCAGCCTGACCCCTGGAGTCAGGGCATGGCCTCGGGGGATGTACAGAGGGGTCATGATGGACATAAAGTAGTGATATAATGTTAGTGTGATGTAGAGAGAGAGAGAGAGAGAGAGAGAGGAGAGAGAGAGAGAGAGAGAGATGGAGATGGACCGTGGCCAATGATCTGCAAGCAGAATAACTAAAGACAGGAGATATTTCATAAAACATGTCACAGAGGAAGAGCGGAGAGACAAATCCGGATAAAGAGGTTATGAAGAGCTGCCGGGTGGTTTAGTCCATTTAGTCATTTTAGTCATTAGTCACATAGATGCGCTAGCGGGTGGGCCGTCATCAGTGAGGTTTAGATTCAAGCCTGAAACACCTTTTGTCCTGAATATGACATCGAAATCCAAGATCCTGCAATAGAGCTAAGCCTGAGGACGAACCGGATTCCCGGCTCGCATGCCCCCCTCCCCCCACACACCCCCTCTTAATGTACTCAAACGAAGGTGTGTGGAGGAAAGAGCGATTCGAGCCCGCAGCCGATGCCCGGATAAAAACGGCAGCCTGTGTGCAGGCAGCTGTGGACGACAGGAAGCTGGTACCCAAAAAGCGTCGGTGTTTATTGTCTGGGATCTGGCTCCGGAGGCGCGTCGCCGCTGAGGTATGGGCTGCGCTCCCAGTATCCACGTCTCTCAGAGCGGGGTGATCTACTGCCGAGACTCGGACGAATCCAACTCGCCGCACCAGACCACCACCATCTCCCAGGGCACCGCGGCCACGCTCCACGGGCTCTTCATCAAGAGCGATGCGGCCGAGACCATCCCCTCCGTGATCGCCTACCAGAGCCGCCACTCGCGCAACAACTCGTGCCGGGATCGCAAGGAGAACAGCGGGGGACACATCCGCATCGAGGCCGAGACGCAGACCAGCCACACCAGCGTCAAGGTACGGCTATATACTGTGTAGCCTACATACAGCCGGGGAGCGTTTAATAACGGAGCCAAACACGGTGATGCTGCTGGCACAGTCACAGCAGCATCACCGGCTCGTGAGTGGAAATCACACGTGAGGAGGCCTGTCGGTTTGTCGGTTTGTTTGTTTGTTTGTTCGAGGCCCAAGCCTTCTGCTTGGTGCTTTTAATTAGTAATGACTTGAGTTCTTTCAGTCTCCTCTCATTCACTGCCTTCACCAATCCGTCTCTGCAGCCACCAGTGTGAAACAGTGATGAGAATTGAATTGGCTATAGCCTACATCTGCTATCACTGGCACGCACTATCACTGTGCTACTCTCATTGTTTCCCCAACGGTGCATGGAATAAATGACAGGTGGGCCAACAGGTTGAACTATTCCTTTAATGCGAATGCTGTGCAGTTAGTCTTAGCTCTGACCCATTTGACTGTAAACAATAAAACAGATGCATGTCCAGTTCTACCCTGGCAGCTCAAAAATGCTAACACTTTTACTGTAACCCTCTCCCCATTTATAACACACTATATTGTAGTTGTCAGCAAATATAACGGCATCTTAAACAATTCTAACTTCTCATATGAAGACATTTGATATTATGATGACTACTATATTCCCTTCTGTTTATACACCAGCCTCTGCTATGGGCGCTCACATGAGGAGTTGCAGTCGTTAATACATATATGAATAAACACTTTTATCTGCTTACAACTAAAATGAAATACCAGCTAACAATAACAACAAACCATTACATATCAGTCAATCAATCAATTGTAGGAGGTAAAGTGTTTCCATCCAAACTTGTTTTATAAAGAACAACTTTAATAAGTTGCCGGTGTGCTGAAGGTGAAGTTGTCCCAGAATTCCCTTTGCACTCTCTGCACTATCAGCCCTCTCATGTGTGCTATAACAAAAGCCTGTTTACAGACTAATGTTTATTATCTCTAAGTGCAGCCCCAGGCAAAAGTTCCCAGAAACAGAATACATTGTCAGATGAGCAAATATGTGCATCCAACTTTTTTCTTCGTTCTTAAGCAACAACGCAGAGAAAGTGTGCCTCACAGGGCCAAGTGTCAAAGGATCATCTGTGGTTTGACAACTCTTAAATTCAGTTTACAACACAGGACAGTTTATGGCCCTGACAGCTCTGCTTCACAGCTAAAAGTATAACAAACTAGCTGGGAGACTGTCCGGTGTTGCACAGGAAACCCCGTGCATAATAAGCTATTAACATAAGAATGATGAAGCCATAAAGAGAAAAAAAAAAGTGTTATTTAGTTAAATAGCTCATTACATTCGTCTTGGGAGATGCTTTTTTCCAAAAGTTCCAACCACATATTTGTGATGACAAATTAGCGGTCTGCATGATTTAAGTGGTAAATAAGTGGACCTTTAGTTAAGATTTTTTATGTCTTGTCAACAGTCAAGTTGTCATGGGAGATGCTCTTAACGTAATAAACCAAATTAATAAGTAATAATAAGTTAGTGTGAAAACTAAGAATGATTATTGTCTGTCAGCAGCAGTTTTCATATGGGGAATCAGAACCTCTGTACAAAGATCATAAAGTTGTGGAATTTGTGTACACGTCTTTTCATATCTTTTGTGTGCTTTTTACTTGTTGATGGATCCCTCTCATGGGGGAGCATGTGAACAGATACTTCTTCATATTTATGATCGAACCCCAGAGGATATAGCTGTGTTTTGTTAAGAAGTAGTGTAGCAGATGATCTTGTCATCAGACCCTTAGAATAGATTAACCCATTCAGGCCTAGATTTACAAAATAAAATAGACCTATTATATGATTGTTTTACCCTTTTCTGTACGATTTGATTTTGCCAAACTATACTTTTTTGACCTGATGGTTTAAAAAACTGACATTAATTGGTATTTTTAATAAATATGATGTAATTAATATACTTCTGGACTGAGCTTTTAGCCTTCAGAGGCCCTACCAGTCCCATGCTCCTTAATTCTCACATTTCATTAATTTATGAGACGTGTCTCCTCTGGTCCTAATATGGAATAAAATTGGCACAATATGAGTAACTGGATTGAATGTAAATATTTAGTCTAACAGGATGCTTCTCATCAGCAGCTGGAATTAATACCCCAATAATATTTAGGTCCAGCAATTTAATAGGTTTTATAGATTTGTGTCATTAGTTAAGTGTGTGTGTGTGTGTGTGTGTGTGTGTGTGTGTGTGTGTGTGTGTGTGTGTGTGTGTGTGTGTGTGTGTGTGTCTGTGTCTGTGTGTGCCCTGTGTGTCCTGTTCCTAAGCTCTTCCTCAGTTCCCCTCTTTCTCCATAGAATGAGAGAGTATCAATAATTCTAGTTATTATTAAACCCTTCTGGCATTCCCTGCAGGATTTGGATAATCTGCCATGGTGTTGATCATACTCCTGTGTGTGTGTGTGTGTGTGTGTGTGTGTGTGTGTGTGTGTGTGTGTGTGTGTGTGTGTGTGTGTGTGTGTGTGTGTGTGTGTGTGTGTGTGTGTGTTATATGCACAAGTCATTTGTTTACCCCTCAGGTCAGTACGGAAGGAGTGTGAACAGTTGCATGTGAAGGAGCATATGCTGGTGGCTTGTACAGAGATCAGAGATCCCCTAGAGCCTCTTAAACAGTCACGGAATTATAAGAGAGCGCCTGAATTATTAGACTGTTAATATTAATGGACAACGCATCCGGTTCGGCGAAGTGCTACCTGCGTTCTATCTGAATTCCAGCAGGAGGATCCGCAACCAGGATTGGCTGCGCGCCCGTAACGGCAAACTCGACGACATATAGCAGATCTCCACAAACCACTGGGTGACGTCACACATGCACTGTCCATTAATATTATAGTCTATGGTTTAGATGCACAAAAGTTCAATGATCATTAACAATACAGCTTCTGTGTTTTGAAAAAGAAATGAAAAAAAAACTTATCCTCTCGAATTCCATCATACAAATTTATAAAACAACCTTTAATATATCCTTCTTTCACATGAAAAATAACTGTTTCCAAAGCCCCTTTAGCCTGATGCTCAACTTAAGTTACCTACTCAAAGACAATAATATTTCAATACTTAGGCTACAAAGCCCAACAAACATTTTGTTAAACATAAATAAAATGTAAATGCACACGTGCAAACGACACCCTTTGACCTCTTACGTCATGCAAGGGTTGTGTCCAGTCAGTAGGCTCGTTCGAGATGAGCCAGATCTGCGCAGAATCGATCACCGGCGATCGCCGCCCAATGCATGGCGGTTAGATTTGAGTCCGACTTGATCCCGACTTGCTCTGACGTCATGCACACGTGGGCAACGATAACCTCACGAGACCAAGGCGCCCGCAGTTCTGAGACGCAGGCAGCGCAGTTGCTTTTCACCAACTGCAAGAGCCAGGCGGACGCAGGCGGACCCAGTGCATGCTGGGAAACGCCGGCCTCTCAGCTGACCGAACAGCTGATTGGTTCAGAATCGACTCAACATGATGACGTTTTACATAAACTTTTTATTGATTTTGAATCGGAGGGATTTTAACTGTGATTTGTCTGATTTAAAGGCTGATTCTGTACAGAACACCTGTTGTGTGGCTGATAGTTATGTTTAGAAGTCAGAGAGACTAAATCTGTTCAGATTATGGATCATCTACAGTGTGTTGTTAATTAAAATCAGCTACAGATCACATGTGGAGAATTTTGAGAGCTACTCTGTCATAATAAAATCAACTGGAGACTGTGTAGTAGCAGATATATGGGTCTGATAACATTTAATTAAATTGGACCACAGTGTTTCTGTCACTTCTTGTTCAGCCTGAAGGCTGCTGGAATCAGCTGGATAACTGTCCGACTTGAGAGCGGATTTTTGTCCCCGCCCCCGGCTGCTGCCGCCTGCTCTCGTCTACTTTACAGTTCATCTCGAACGAGCCTCGTGGCTTCTTCTCTGAATTAGCAGCTGCAATAGCAGCATTTTCTAGAGGACTGTTTTTTCAGAGTCCGACCTAAAAAACAACAACACATAAACATTGGCCGCTGTCATCGAATGGCATCTTACTTACCGTTCTATTTCCCTATTCTATTTCTATGATATGTACATACCAAAACTGAGTGCACGCAAAGCCCGTAACCTTCGTGATGTACAGGCATCGTATTCTCTCATGCACTTACGTATTTATCCTCATCATACACTCAGTTTATTGCACTTGTTTACACACATCAGTGGTATCCCGTAGGGTACGTGACGTAACTATTCCTTGTGCTTGTACCTCCACATTATGCCAGAAAAATCTGAAAACGTTATCTTTTTCTTACAGTTTCTGTGTGCGAATAATCTTGGGGAAAAACATTGATGTACTGTCTGTCTTCTCACACAGTTGTGGGAGCGGTGTTGCTGGTACCCTCCCTGTGAGCATCATTTTAAATGCCAGTGTTGGAAAAAAATCCAAAATCCTGCCCAGTCATTGGTAGGCGGGACCCAACCGCAGCCTTCCTCAGGCCATGCAGGCCTTTGTTTGCTGGAGCATGCTTAAGAATCTGCTATCAGTGTTTAATAGTAGACAGTCTGACTGTAAATGGATGGAAGTTCGCATCGTTTGTCATCAGTAATGATGCTAATGGTTATTAAATTGTCATTTAGCCTAATTGCTTTTTATTTCAGATTTCTTTTTTTTCTTTTTTTTTTGCCAGTACAGAAGATTTTAAACTAGTTCCAGTTATTAAAAATGACTTTCTTACAGTCAGTTTTACAGTTTTATCGTCCCCTTTGTACAGCAGCTAGGCAATAACGGTTAAACTGGTCAACAGCGAGCATTTATGATTAAGAGATTTTGCCAGGGTTACTATTGTTTCAGCGTTTGAGTGTTGATTGATGGAGATCTTTACGAAAACAACGTCAAAGCAGTAACCTGAACGCACATTGTTTGGAGCAACATTTTCAGAGAAAGCTGTTGAGTGTGGACACAGGCAGTCTGAGTTTTGGATGTAAGACGGGGGTGTGTGAGAACAGGAATGTCAACCAGGCTGTGAAGTGGAAAATAGTTTGACTGTTGGACCGGGACAACTGTTTACATGCGAAGAAGTTCCCGTAGGTGTGTGTTTACATGCATGTTATCTCACTGGAGCATAGTTAGAATTTTTATCATGCACAGTCAGGTTTCCATGCTCTTTTTTGGTAGTTTTGAAATGTAGTGCATCACAATGATCAGTACCAGGGATGGCAGCACTTAAATGTTTGAGGGCAAGTGAGTCCTGCCCCTCAAACGGTGGATTTGATTTCTTGAGACGTATTCGGATGCTGCAGATTTTTGGGGGGGTTTCCAAACGAGATTCATGCAACGCAGTTGAGGGACTAACAGCCAATATCAACTCGGATAGATAAATATAAAAAGAGTCGAGCAGAATTGTATTCACCAGGAATGTTGTAGTTTTCTGTTCCTGTTTCAATTACCCACCACTCATCATGGCTCTATGTATATCTTTATTGTTATTATCTGTATTTATATTTTTCCGTCAGTATTTATATTTTTCCATCTGTATTTATATTTTTCCATTCTGAGTACTTACTTTTTCAATATTACTTTTATTATGGTCACACTTCAATATCATTTATATTATGGTAAATTACTTTTGCTATGTTATTTATTTACATATTATTCAATCTAATTTCATGTCAATTACTTACTTACATTACAATATTTTTTGCACTATGGCCACCTCACTTTACTTTACTTTAAAATACTTTTTATATAATGCCACTTTACATTCACTCAGTACTTTTTGCACATTGTCTGTTGTTTGTTTGTTTGGTTGTTTGTTGGTTTGTTTTTATTGTGGAAAAACTGCTGCTGTAACAAGTGAATTTCCCCATTGTGGGATGAATAAAGTATTATCTAATCTAATTAGCCTGGACACTCATTCAAAAATGAGTCATAAGTGAGTGATTGAAAGTATACGTCTTAACAATACTTCTTTATTTTCCATGCCAGCCAGTGAGCTGATTTGCCATATTTGGACAAGAGCCCGAACAATACTGGATGTTTGACACTGCATTGTTTGAGAGTTTACATTTAGAACAGATAAAAAATGGGCGATTATTCACAAGTTAGCAATGGACTATCATGCGAATATTCTTGATTTAAACATTTTAATTGATTGACAGTCCTACATACAACATAATCAAACATTAGTATACCCTTTAAGTATACATTAAATTTGGTTATTTAAGAATTGTGAACATATGTCCCAAGTGAGACTTTTTGCAGTAGTGGCGCCGTCAGGCTGTACTTGTAGCTATTGCGGGGCTTTGAGCTAAATGTTAATATATGCACGCTAACATGCTTATCAATAACAATGCTAACACGCTGATGAGGAGCTGATATGTTTACCTTATAATTGAGACACTGTTTCTAAATCACCACAAACATATCATCAGCATTTTTGTAGTGCAATTTCTTGCTGCTTTATTGGCCTATATGTTGTGCGAGGAACTTTGAGCAATGTCGGTCACTTTTAGTGGGTTAGCAGGCGAAACACAATCAGTGTACATTATCTAATAAAGCAGAGTAGAATGTGTTAGCACTGTATAGGAGCTCATTGGCACCATCCGTCCATCCATCTATCCATCCATTGTCATCCGATTATCCGGGATCGGGCCGCGGGGGCAGCAGCTCCAGCAGGGGACCCACACTTCCCTTTCCCGAGCCACATTAACCAGCTGTGACTGGGAGATCCCGAAGCCTACCCAGGCCAGGGTGAAGATATAATCTCTCCACTTAGTCCTGGGTCTTCCCTGAGGCCTCCACC
The DNA here is from genome assembly GCF_010015445.1 of Perca fluviatilis. Lineage (NCBI taxonomy): Eukaryota > Metazoa > Chordata > Actinopteri > Perciformes > Percidae > Perca > Perca fluviatilis. The sequence continues at coordinate 27,931,967 of NC_053128.1, read as the reverse complement.
CAGCTGGACGTGCCTTGAACACCTCCCTAGTGAGGCCCCCAGGGGTTCTGGCCTCCACCTCAGCTGGCTCCTTTCGACGCAAAGGGGCAGTGGCTCTACTCCAAGCTCCTCACAGATGACTGAGCTCCTCAGTCTCTCTAAAGGCCAATTTATGCTTCTGCGTTATATCAATGCCATGGGTCCGTACATAGGTACGGACCCTACGCCGTAGCCTGATGTGCACCTCTCAAACGATTTAACTACACGTCGCAGCGACGCACACCGCAACAACTCTGATTGGTCCGCTTGGCCGTGGCTTAGTAGCGTCGCATTTCCCCCTACTCATTTCCTGGTTCTTTTCCATAAACAACATGAAATCAAGGAGAGGGTTAACTTTTACTGCTACAGATTTCCGACCATGGCCAGAAAGCACAGGGCAGACACTTTGTTTCTCCCACTATGCCTCTCTAGAGTACTCGCCCCGAAGCTAATCGCCGTCACTCTCTCGCTCACTCTACCACACACACACACACACACACACACACACACACACACACACACACACACACACACACACACACACACACACACACACACACACACACACACACACATGCCGGCCCTGCTATTCTCTTAAAGAGATCGACGCACACACCAATGCACAAGTATAAACTTCAGGCTACGGCGAAAGCTCTGTGTGGAGCCTCGGCAAAACCATAAATCCCACTTAAGGGTGACGTCAGCCACTCTTCTAAGAAAACCCATTTCAGCCGCCTGTACCCAAGATCTAGTTATTGCGGTCATAACCCAGCCTTCAAGACCGTAGGTGAGAGTAGGAACGAAAATTGGCCGGTGGATCGAGAGCTTTGTACCAGAATTTTAACTTATTGTCAACAGTGAATGTTAGAAAAGATAATAAAAAAGAGGGATTGAATCTACTGCTGTTACTATGAATAATAATGTCCTCTACAGTGTGCTATTATTGGTAGCGTGAACATCATGTTTGAAGGTTGCAGCCAGGAAGCCTGCTCACATGACAAAGTTAACACACTTCACAATATCAGTTGATCAGCATGAGCTTAGCGTGACTTCATGCTGTGGTAAGAGGGCTAAAGAATAAGGAAGATGCCAGTAGCAGGGTGCAGACTGAGGCTGACCTCAAGTCCATCCAGGCCCTACAAAAGGCCACCTGCACCGCAGATTAGACGAGGCCTTGTTGCAAGGACTGTGATTCCATTGAACACCATGGCCTGCTGCAAACAATGATGTAAAAGCTGACTGCTTGGTATTTATCTGGCATTATACAAAATAAATCAAATAACATTTCAGTGTGGTGCAGGATACAGATGAAAGGGACCTAATGCACAGGATCAGAATATTTAAGACCCCCCATTGAAAGCCACAATGACGTCATACTGTATCATTTCTGATTTTTAAACAGTTTGTTGAGGTTCAACGTAAGAGCCGCGCAGGGTCAAGTCTAGATGAGGAATACACCCCTCTTTGTCACTTACTCAAAAATGATTAGACATTGGCCTGTAAGTGTAAACGACTCTTTCTGTTCTCCAGCCAGAATGTAAACTCACTTGTCATCTTTATAATCTAACATAATTGTAAACAGTGAAAACACCTTCAAACGAATACATTTAAACATATAACTTTGTTGAGTTAATCACATTCTGAAGAATAAACTGCAAAGAAATGGTGAAGCGGGCCTCCACAATGAAAGCAATGTTTAATCTGTATCCTAATGTGTATACAGTATATGCAATGACATGATGTACAGTACCTGGGCCCCAGTGAGTAATTAGAGGTTTATTTATACAGCACCTTTCAAAGCCAACGTTACTAAGTGCTTCACAAAAACAATAGAATGAGCTGGAATGACTCAAAGAGGACGACAGGTCCAAAGCAAGAAAAGCTTTAGAAAGTTAGCAATTAGTTGAAGATCCAAGTCAGAGGTTTTACAAACTGAGTTAAAGTGGTGGTGCAGAGGGAGAGATGCGAGGCAAAGAAACAAGTTAGTTATTGTAGTTTGGCTGCTGATTTTGCCCGTTTAACAAAACCCTTTTTTAGTGGCAGCAGTGGCTGTCACACACAGCTCAGTCAAATCAAACACACAGCCATGATGCATATATTTTTAGATTCATTGTGACTAAGGGTGTTTTCACATATACTCGTCTCTAAAGGAACCAAACTCAGTCCTCTTAAAGTGGACCAAAAAGTGGACCAACAGAAAAGGGACTCCGTTCTTTTTGCGTTCACATTGTCAGTTCACTTGAAAGAGGACTCTGTTCTCTTTCTGTTCCACTTCAGCTCTGATGGGGTCTCATGGCTAAAATACATTGACAAAAGGAGAAAGAAACCTGAAGCGTGTTGCGTGCACAATTCACAGGTGAAGAGAACCGCAACGTGGACTTGAAGCAAACCATACTCAGACCACTTCCAAAGGAGGTCTGCGTACGTCTTTTTCCAGAGGGGTCTGAGTCCCTTTCACATGTGCGCAAGTGAACAAGTTCTTTTGGAGGGCTGAATGGACCAAGGGCCCTTACACTTCCTGAGAATATCATTATCTCCGATGTCCATCTCAAATAAACGTCCTTAAATCTGTTTAGAAATCATAGAAAAAGAGGCTTCTTATGACTGCAGAACTTGCCTATGAATTTCAGTTTTCAAGTTTTCTTCTGTATCAAAGTAATCCAGTTATAGTTGTCTGTACATCCATGGGTACCTTACAAACAGGAGCTGCTAAAAGCTAATTTGGCGTTCTATTAATGATGCAAATTTGCCAAAAAGTAAACAAATCTGAACAAATAATCCCACTGACTCCATGGCAACATTATACTTCCTCTTTACATCCCCCATTATGGGAACTGTAGTTCCAAAACGTAATCATTGCAGCTATACAGTAAAATACTTTTTATCAGTAGACCTGTCTCAGCCATTGGAATAGAATTACTTTATTGTCATTTCACAACATTGTACAACGAAATTAAGCCATAATCCTGATGGTGCATTCACACATACCAAACAGTAATAAAAAATAGAGAAAAATATATATTATGTATGTTAAAAAAAATGAATCTGCTTTGACCTATAAAATCTAATCTAACAGCTGGGATATTACACATTCTCTGAGTTATAATGACCCTATAATACAAGTAATATGTCACAAAGACTATACAAAGGTGCCGTTGGAATGTAAACATCCGTGCTGTGTTCTATATATAACGTACGGAGGTCGGAATGTAGCTGTAAGTATTCTAATGCCGACAGTCAGTGTAGACAGTCGGTGTTGGTGTTTGGCAGTGTTCAGTTCTCATGTGGCTCTGCGATGGAAGCTGTTTGTCTGTGATTTAAAGGACCTGAAGCGTCTACCAGAGGGCAGCAGCAGGTCAAACAGATGGTGTCCAGGGTCAACATTATTAATGTTTTGCCAAAACAATACAAAAAGATTAATGTACAACATGCATCAGACTTGCACTACCGATGTACAGCATCTTACCAGGATTTATTATTGTAAATATTTAGATATTACAGTTCTAGTTTCAGATTAGTTACATTGATAGTTGAAAAAAAATGTTTTTTCATTTATGTGCATTGTATTGCTTATCTACCTTTTTGAGTGTTTTTGCAGTATGTTGTGCAATCTCTATATCAGATAACAGATATCTGCATATGAATGCAACGGGACAAGATTTTGGTATCTCATGTTTGAGCGTGCTTTGGTTGCATGCAGGTAAATAGTCCATTTATAGAACAAAAGAGGCGAAACACATTGACCGAAATGTATTCTCGGAACCCATCGGCTATTGTCTGATGACAATTTAGCTTTTTATTCGCTTTTTTATTTATTTATCTTGCTGTAGTCTCGCTTTGCCAGACCATCCTCCACAGCGTTACGTTGGAGGGTCTGGCTAGTCCACACAGCATTCCGGGATGGGAGAAAAACATGCTGTGGTTTATTGGCATTTCTTTATACCAATCCCAATCATCATGGGCGGCGCTAAGCTCCGCACGGAGCTGCTGCAAAATAGCCTTGGGTAGGAACTTGTTTTGGTGGAACATGTGTACGTTCAGAAGTTGTTTTAGTCGTGCGAGAAAAAAATCTGATTGGACAGATAGTCTAGCTATCTGTCTGGCTTTACCATGAACAGATCTGAGGAGCAGTTAACCATAGTCCTCATGAATCCACTGGAGTTTCAAATTCCAACACAAAGAAAGTGGAAGGAAATGAACGTCGGCAAAAAGACGTGCATCCGGCGGAATTTCCTGCGGCACCCGAGCAATCCCGGAAATGGAACGTCGTGGATATAGACTAGTTTTCTGTAACAGTGCGAATTCCCATTGAGATTCATAAACTACTCCATCTTGTGTATTTGTTTAATGTGAATATACAGTTTCAGAATAACTGAAAACAAAAATACCAACTCATTATGTTCCACCTCCATCCATCTTGCTTCTACCATTCATCTTAACTGTGAGTCCCTTTGTCTGTGTACTCCTAAATCTCCCTTCATCTATTTCCCCTTCCTGTCTTTCTTTTAGGATTTTGTCACCTACTCTAAGAAGAGATGGTTTCCTACAGTATGACAGCTTCACCCAACACTTCCTCCATCACAGTCTTAACTCCACTGACTGATCTCTCTCCAAATTGTTCCTTTAGCAGTAATTACTGTATTGGCCCCATTTCCACTGCTTTCTTCCTGTTCTGTTTCACATCTGGCTGTGTCGTCCTCAAGTTAAACACAGTTACTCATTTTCTCATGAAGCTCAACCCTCAACCACGCTCTGACATCTTTGAAATCTGTGCTTCTTGTTGTCACTGCACCACTCAACAACGATTCTTTTGCCTTCAACACTGAACACCTAGATGCTGCTTGCCTCTCTTACTGGCTTGGTGGATCTCTGGTTCAGCACTCCCTTGGGTCATCTCTTACTAGATCAACTCCATTGGGTCATCTCTTTCTAGATCAACTCCATTGGGTCATCTCTTACTAGATCAACTCCCTTGGGTCATCTCTTACTAGATCAACTCATTGGGTCATCTCTTACTAGATCAACTCCCTTGGGTCATCTCTTACTAGATCAACTCCATTGGGTCATCTCTTACTAGATCAACTCCTTTGGGTCATCTCTTACTAGATCAACTCCATTGGGTCATCTCTTACTAGATCAACTCCATGGGGTCATCTCTTACTAGATCAACTCCATTGGGTCATCTCTTACTAGATCAACTCCATGGGGTCATCTCTTACTAGATTAACTCCATTGGGTCATCTCTTACTAGATCAAATCCCTTGGGTCATCTCTTACTAGATCAACTCAATGGGGTCATCTCTTGCTAGATCAATAGTAATAGTAATAGTAATAATAGAAGCGCCATAACTGTGATATGCTCTTGTAGCTTTTAAACTCAGAGCAAAACAAAATGTTTAAATGGACAACAAGTCTTCCAATTTAATGAAAATATAGTCTATAACCACAACGTTCCACTTCCGGGATTGCTCTGGTGCCGCAGGAAATTCCGCCGGATGCACGTCTTTTTGCCGACGTTCGTTTCCTTCTGCTTTCTTTGTGTTGGAATTTTAAACTCCAGTGGATTCATGAAGACTATGGTTAACTGCTCCTTCGATCTGTTCATGGCAAAGCCAGACACCTAGCTAGACTATCTGTCCAATCAGATTTTTTTCTTGCACGACTAAAACAACTTTTGAACGTTCCACCAAAACAAGTTCCTTCCCGAGGCTATTTGGCAGCGGCTCCGTGCAGAGTTTAGCGCCACCCATGACGATTGGTTTAAAAATGCCAGTAAACCAGAGCACGTTTTTCTCCCATCCCGGAATGCTGTGTGGACTAGCCAGACCCTCCTCCGCAGTGCCTTGGCGGATGGTCTGGCAAAGCGAGACTCATGAAAATAAATTGCATGTAGAGCACGCAGAGCAATTACCCTCCAACACATACAAACCTGTATAAGTTTGCATTAACAGCATACAGACATCATAAACAGCCTTCACACCTGCTTCTTGAGTTACTCTCTATGCTTCAGCAGTGCTGTTTCCCCACTCAATTTCTTAGTATTATATTGCTCTATTGAAGCAACGTAGATGCATGTTACCCAGATGCATGTTATTGGCGGGTTAAGGTTTGTCCACCTTTCAACCTAATTACCACTGACAAATAATACTGACGTTAGGTTGAGTCACCATCCCGTGTCTACCTCACTGCTTTAGTCATACAGAAGCTTAAGTAGAGTTTGTGCGTTGCAAGCGTTATCATGAAGCTGCCTCTAGCAGAATTACCTGAAATCCCCCCCCACCCCTTTCTTTCTGTTTTTGTGGATGCCTCATGGATGTTTGTCTTCAGCTGGAAGGAGAAGTTAATCTCGAACATTATGAGTGTGTGTTTACGAACACGTCGGCGGCAAAAACCACATGTTCTAACAAAGATTGTTCAATAAAAAAATAAATAACTTACTCACTCTAAAATAGCCCTGATGGTTAATTCCTGGGTATGACACACAGAGATGAAGTGGTGTCTACTATGAGACGGTACAACGCTGATTCATCGTGTGTTTTAAAGTGTGCTGTAAGCATGTGTTTGCGTACGTATGCTCAAAGCATGGGGTTAAGAGGCCGGCTGAAGCTGCCCAGGCAGGGAGCGTAAAACACTCACATGCATACAGCTCAGATGCTCCTGCAGTGGGATTATGCAAGTAAACCTGTGAGTTCAGTATGCAGGTGGCTGCTAATACCTTCTAAAAGAGGTTTGCAGTGGACCGCTCCACTACATGTTTTATAGCTACGTCTAAAGCGTAAGAAAAGGCAATCACAAAATCTGTGTAAAAGAACCCAGATAGTTGTTGTATTAGGAGGCTGTTTCTGTTTTACAAGGAAATACTTGTGTTATTGCTGCATGGACTCCTAAAACAAAGAGGGAGGTACGAGAGAAGCTTAAAGGTGGTGAAGTGCAACAGGGACAGACAGGTCGTGCAAGAAAAAAAATGGTAAGAAGTGTTCACAGCTTCTTTTGCTTTGTGTGTGTTTGGTTTTTGTTGCTTTGTGTGTGTTATGTGTTTGGTTTGTGACAGCTATTCACACGTCGTCTCATCTGTTGCCTGCAGGTTTCATCTACAGAAGAATGTGTCGGACCTATGAGACTGACTCAAGAGCCCATTCAGGTAAGAAACCGACGTCTGGGATCATGTTACTTTTGTCATGTTTTGGGAGACCTGATGTTCAAACACAAGAAGCTGGTTTTTGTATTGCTTGATAAACTGCATTTGACCAGGTTGAATTTCCTTGACATATTTTCATGTATATAATGCTGCAACCTTTATTATACCGATATCGATTAATCTGCAGATTATTTTAATGATTAACCAATTAATCTATTAGGATATGAAACGCCAAAAATTGTCAAATTCCCATTACAACTTTGCAGAGCCGAAATGTCTGTGAATGTCTAACTATCAGTTTTACATTGATATGTAACAATGAAAAGCAGTACTTTCTCTCATTTGAGAGGCTGGAATCAAAGAATATTTGGCATTTTCCACTATTTTTGCTTGAAAAATGACTAGAACGATTAATTGATTATCAACATACAGGAGTTGCCGATTATTTCTCTGTCGATCAACTAATTGTTTCAGCTCTACATGAATAATGATGATTTTAGTTACTTCCCTAGTTTTGTATGCTTTGTTTTCTTCAGGTCAATAGAAATGTAGCACTCAATATGCAGCTATAGAAATAAAACAATCCCCAACATTTGAATGGAAATAGGATTTGAAAATGTTATCAGTGCAACTCTCCTACTTTCAAATCTCCAGTTGTTTATACAGGACCTAGTTACATACACTTTGCCATTTAAACAAGGGAGTGACCAATAAGACTGTTTGTACTCCTGTGCTATGTTCGGGTCACATTGGGAAATATGAGCTTTCTAAAGGGAAACATTAACTTTCTAGTGGTAACTCACCTCCTATCTTGGATCCTCCTATCCTAACTCACCCCTATCTAGGATGATGTTTACATAAGCTAATAATACAAACTTAAAGGAAAGGTGCCAATATGAAAACTGAAACAGGTTTTACTTGATACTGGATATCAAGAGATCCTTTCATAATGTGATTCCAGTATAAGGGATGTGGGACCAAAAAAAAGTCTTTGTTCTGTGCAAGAAAATTCAAAAGTTTATGTGAAGCTAAGTGAGGCTTCAAGAGGATATCTCCCAAAGTTAGTCTTTAAGTACAAAATATCCTCTTGAAAAACAGTGAACCTATGCTTTGAAGAATATTTCCCCTAGTTTGTTTCATGAATTAATGTATAAATACTAGGGCTGGATATCGCCACTGATTTCCCGATTCAATTCTGATTGACTTAATGTCGATTTTTGGATATTTCAGTTGCAAAACCAATTTTCCTTGAATATGAAAGCGATTCTACAATTGTACAAGGTTCCCTCTGACCTGGTGCATTATTAAAAGTAAGTGCTCATATTATGATTGTGTCATATATCTTTTTTTGTGCATGTTATAGGTTTACAAAGTGAAAAAGCCCAAAGTCCCCCCCAAAGGGACTTACCATCTCCAACAGAAAACACTGTTCACCAACTGCTCCAAACAGCTCTATTGTAGTCCAGCCTTTACTTCAGAGACGAACATGCGATGAACAAAATCACACTACTCGCCTAGCTGCTAGCATGGCACACCCTCATACTCTGCTTCTGACTGGCTAGTAGTCCTTACCTAGCTACTGCACATGTGCGACTCTCAACAAAGATGGAATAGAAGTGTGATGCCTCAATCGGTAGCTAAAACATAGAGCTCAACACACAGGGTGAAAAGAGGAGCTACAGTAATGTGCAGTATGACAACAATATGGTGTTTTTAGAAAATTAAACCATGTAAACCTATTCTGGTACAACCTCTAAATACAATTATGAAGCTGAAAATTAGCATAATATGAGCACTTTAAGAATTGACCCCAAAGCAGTTACATTAATGCACTTTTTATTTAACATGAACACACTACAGCAGTCAACACAATAAAGTGCAGCTCTACAGTACAGACTCTACAGTCAGAGTACTGAGCGACATTTCATTCAGATATCTTGAGGTGAGATGTCAAGGGAACCCCTCTTAAAATGGCCATGCCAGTTTTTCTCTCGCCAAAATGTGGCCTTCTATCTTTTGAGCGTTTTTTAACCCCCCTTCCCAACAAGCTAGAATGACAGTTGGTACCAATGGATTCTTTAGGTCTTCTAGTTTCATATGATAGAGACAAAGATCCATTCTGGATTTTAAGAACCCAGATTGGAAAATGGCCCAAAACTGAAATCAATAGTATAAAAGACATTACACTGTATGACCTATTTGCTGAGCTGAGCATACTTTCATTAACTTTACATCCATGGCTTTGAGCGGATATTGTATTTGTTGCCTGCAGACACCTTGTTTATACTCTGTGGTGTAAGTCCTGCTGAGATCTCGCCTCTCAGGTTCTTGGCTATGTTGCAAGGTTAGGTAGGGGCTGAGTCAGGGATTGTCTGCGCTCATCCTCTGGTTAAGGATTAGGCCATGTGCTAGTCAGATTTATCCTTATGTAAGTTCCTGGAGGTCACCAGCTGCCTGACATGCAGATACCACAAAGCACTCCTCTGTTCTGCCAGTTCCTACCTTAGGATTCAGCTGCTTTAATTAGGTGTATTGATTTAGGGCTGCACAATTAATCACAGTTTTATCCAAAATCGCAATATGGACTACTGCAATATTCAAATAGAGGGGGTGTGGTGGGGGGGTCACAATATTTGTTAAAGGCAAAATATTAGTAGTGGGGGAAATAGTCGATACAGCATAGTATCGCGATATTTTCTGTTGCAATGCTGTATCGATAAACAAACACCAAGTATCCATCTTTTATATATGTGTTGGTCAGTTTGTCTGCTTGACAATCCCATTTTGCAGCAATAAAATTGAAGTGAGATGATCAAACAGAGAAATGTATCTTTTTAGATAAAACAGATGTTGACAAAGTTTCCATTTGGGGACATCATTTGAAATTGGAAAAAGTTTGAAAAAAGGTGATACACTGCAATATATCGCAGAATATTGCAATATGTATCAAATCGCAATCATATCATATTGTGATTATATCATATTGTGAGTCCTCTGGTGATTCCCACCTCTACAAAATATGTGTCAAACCATTCTGAATGAAGTATTGTGCGGCTGCAGAAACATCCCAGCCTACAAATTGTATCCTACAGATCCTAAGAAAAAACCTTTGTTTTGTACAGTTCTTTGCAAAAATCAGACTATAATCATTTTATATATATATATAATTTTATATATATATATATATATATATATATATTATTTTTTATATATATATTTTTTATATATATATATATATTTTTTTTCAATGAAAATATTTATACACAAATGATCATTCCCTCCATAATCGTGAATCATATCGCAATCGCAATATCAGTCAAAAATAATCGGAGTTACATATTTTCCTCATATCGTGCAGCCCTACTTTGATTTAATTTGGGTTAGAGCTGTGCTGGTTTGACCGATCTCCAAGGGTTTTTGAGTTTAGCTCCATTACAACTCCAGCGCAGTGATGTGAGAGGTCTGGCATGCCACTCATGTTCAGTATCCTGCTCAGTCCCTTCGCCCTTCTCCTCCTCCTTATCCACCCTGCCAGATAACATCGCACCAGGAATATGTGGCAGCGTGCCGGCAGTCGGAGGGACCAGGGTCTTTATTAAAAAAGCCTTCTAAGACCTCGTTTCATGCCCCATAAAACCCTTAAACAGCTCTCCTAAAGTTGTACCTCCAGCCTTCTGCCGGATCCATGACCTAACCCGCCCGCTCTCCTGCTTCACTCTTTCCACTGGAACGGAGAGATGAAAAGAGAGAGATAAAATGCTCTGCAGGAGAGAGTTATATATATAGTGAGTTTTCCTTGACATTTACTGTTACTGCGTCACAGCCCTGGAGAGTTTCAAGCTCTCCAGATACCTCCTCCTTCAGCTTATCTGATGATTCATGTGTTTCGCTCATTGCACAGATAAGTGAAGGTAAAGTAACTCACATGTTGTGTGTCATTAAATTTCACGTACGTGTAGCTGAAGCGTTCATGTATCTTGTTTGAAAAAGATCTACACTGCGACTTTAACCTTTTTAGTATCCACTGTTTTTCCTCCAGGATGCAAACACTATGTAGAAAGGTTACATGAATATGAAAATGAAACTATAAGTCAATTAATTGATTAGCAGAGCAACTGAAAATGAATTGGCAAAAACATTTTTAATTACTGGTTTCAGTTTCGGGTTTTCTGGAGAAAATAATCAGTAGATTAATCGATAATAAAAAAGAATCTTTTGATGCAGCCTAAAGTCTCATCTTTGGTGTTATTGTAGTCATTTTCTAAAAGAACGATGTGTCTTAAAAGTAATCCAGATACAATGCACGGCAGAGTAAACAACTTCAAAGCATTCTGGCAGTCCAACAGTATACTAAATCCTTGAATACTTTATGTCCAAAATCCTGCAACGGTCTAAAGATCCAAAGGAAGAATGGGTGTTGAAGGGAAAACCGCTTATTTATAGCCTGTACAGTATGATACAGTATGAGTGTAGCAACACTCATCTGGGCTTTAATAAAATATTTTAGCTTTAAAGTTCATTCTTGAATTTGACAAAATAATCTTAACTCCAGGTCCACTCACTAGCGTTCGCTGAGGTTACAAATAACGCTGCAACTAACGATTATTTCCATTATCAATAAACTTTAAGATTATCTTCTAGATCAGGGGTCTGCAACCTGCGGCGCCGGAGCCACATGCAGCTCTTTAGCCCCTCTCCAATGGCTCCCTGGCTTTGACAAAAATAATTATGTGGAAATAAATAACAGCTATTTCTTTTATTTATTATTATTATTTTAGTTTAAGCTATCATTGTTGTAAGTTATTTTTATTTTATTTTTTTTGCCGAAAGGACCGAATCCTCAGTGGCCAGTCTAACTAGGCTAGAAATGGATTCCACATTAAAAAAGGAAAAATATCGGAGTAAAAGAGGGAATTTAATGAATGGACGGATTATGCCCTGCTACGCCCTGCAGTGCCCTGCTACACTCTGCTATGCCCTGCACTGCCCTGTTATGCCCTGCTACACCCTGCAGTGCCCTGCTACGCTCTGCTATGCCCTGCACTGCCCTGTTATGCCCTGCTATGCCCTGCAGTGCCCTGCTACGCTCTGCTATGCCCTGCACTGCCCTGTTATGCCCTGCTACGCCCTGCTACGCCATTAACTACTAAAACTTCTATTTCTAGTCATCATACCCTCAGTCGGCACGTCAGAGAACTGCCCACCAAGAGCCTGGGTCTGTCCAAGGTTTCTCCCTAAAAGGAAGTTTTGACCTGGATAAAATCCCCCAAAACTGGAAGGCTTTAATGAGTTTAGCGGCTCCAGACAGATTTATTTTTTGCTTGTTTTTTTGCCAAAAAAGGCTCTTTTGATAGTTAAGGTTGCTGACCCCTATTCTAGATTAATTATCGGTTGTCTTTAAAATGCCACAAATAGTGAAAATTACAGTTTTCCTACAGCTCATGTTAACATATTCCAAACTGCTTGTTTTAATCAATAAAGTCCAAAGGTGTTTTCATCAATTATCAAAATGGCTGCTGACTTTTTTCGATAACACCTTTTGGACCTTGAGTTAAAATATATATATTTTTAACATGTTATGCAACATACATGTTATATTATGTAACAAAATGTATAAATTACACAATAAAGAAAGCAAATCATGTCCAAAGTTTTCTTAAAGTTTCAAAATTACTCGTAAAAGAAAACGAACGTCGTATTGACAGGTGGATTACTGTATATAAATTAAGCTCACACTCTTCACACATTTTATTCATATTTTTATATGAGTGCCCTGAAGGTACAGTGTGTTACACAACAACATGAAAACCTAAATCCTGACACAGGATCTCCTCCGTCATATAGTCTCTTACACACTCAGACTCTGTTACGCTCCTTCAGATAACGTGTTCAAAGCCAGTTAGCCCAAATGACGCCTCTCTGTGTTTGGGAATCTCCCGACATCAGATGGCATCTGGCCTGCGTGTACAAACAGGGCGGATTAACCTCTGAACTCTGAAAATGTGAGTGAACTCGCAGCAGCACTCAGGGAGAAGTCTTTGTGCCAACTAACTGTATGTGTTTTCATATACAGCCTGAAGCCAACAAGTGACTGTGTTGTCTGTGCAGCTAAATACGTACACTAAAGTTTAAAATCACCTGTTATATTGATATCTTTCCTTCAATACTGGCTATTTTAATAGAGAGAAAAAACTGTATTATTTAGACATCAAGTGTATTATTTCCATTTGAAATAGTTTTGGCCCCAAAAGGAGAAGAATTAAATGATTAAAACTTCTATTTAGTTCCCACAGTGTTGCATGACAGAAGAATACTGTTGGAACTATTTCTTCCCCCAAATACCTTTTACTCCAATATTTCTATTGTGAACTTTGAAGAGGACTTTTGCTAAAGCAACACGTTGCCTTTTAATTCCTGCTTGTTATCGGCTGCATCATTGTACACTTGACACTGAAACAGGAAGTGGTTCCCATTTAAATCTGCACATATTTTGATGCTAAGCTTCCAGTTTCTTTAACCAATGACTGCTGAGTTCTTCTCTTCTCATTCAGCTGTTGCTCAGAGGGATCTTTGTCTCGTTCTGCCCTTTCAATTGTCAGTCTGGGTAAACCGTTGTACAGCGTTTTGTTCTCCATGTACGAAACAAAACTACTTCTATTTGTAAAGAGGACTTTCTGCAACCTGAAAGCATCAAAGAAGATTCCGAAATATAGAGTATTCCTTTCAGATAGCTGACTGGACACAATCAAGAGTTCCTGGCAGAAGATTGCAAACTTTTGAACGATAGCGTAAGTTAAAATGATGTATTTGCTTCAGGTAATTGTGTAAATGTACATTCATTTGTGTATCATAGACAGTGAGTTATATCCAGGGAAGTGTGTCTCTAAGACAGACGTGATGGCGCTGTGATGGAGTGCAGCCATGTTTTTAAATGTGTTTGACTGTGTGCACATCAGTTGGGGTATTAAGACCAACAGCGCCTCCTACCAGGCTCATTGCTGGTGACTTATTTGGGTGGCAGGTCAGAGAACTGTGCAGCCGGCGTCGTCCCAGGGTGGACTGGGTGCTGTGTGTGTGGAATTTCACATGTTAGCACCATGGTTACACAAAGCAGTGCCATGGTTACACAAGCCATCACAGGATCAAAGACTGTGGACTTTCACAAGCACTCACCAATACTAGCTCATTTTCTCCCTCTGTCCTCTTCTTCTTTTACATCTTCTTCTTCTGCCGTTCTCATCTTTTCTTTTCTATATTCCAGTCTGTGCTATCTCCAGGTCTGGAGGAATTCATGATTTTAAAATGGCTAACGCAGACCCTGGTCAAAATGCCTGTTTAGAACGGGTTGATTGCTTGGCCTGTGGTATTGCTGCTTGCACATTTCTCGAGAGCTGCTCTTCCAAACAACTTCCCACTCGACACTGCACTTACTTGGGCCCTGAGCAAAACACCTGCCATGACATAGTTGTGTCCCGTGGAAATGCTAGAGTATACGCATCATTTGCAAACCACTAGCTATTTGGTACCAGGCTTTTTCCGGGAACAAAAGCGTTCATACTGAAAACAATGCATCACTGACGCTTGAAATGTTTGAGTTTGCTACAATGTAACATCTCCGGTCTCTTCATCTGCTCTGAATTTAAGTTATTAAAAAAAATCTCCTCTTAGTACACTACATAGTGTGTACATAACATTTATCGATGTTTTAAGCCCCCAACGTCTCCTTCCAGGCAGCGCTGTCTAGAAGGCACTAGGATTAGGCAATGGTTATGGTTATGGTTAGGGTTTGGGTTAAGGTTATGGTTAGGTGCCTTGAAGTCAACGGTCACAGCGCTGCCTTGAAGTTGATTAGGCAATGGTTATGGTTATGGTTAGGGTTAGGGTTAGGTGCCTTGAAGTCAACGGTTGCAGCGCTGCCTGGAAGGAGACGTTGGGGGCTTAAAACAGCATTGAGTGTACATAATACACTACTAATAAATATGTCCCATAGATCTCAAGCTCCCAATCGATACTGCATTTCCATGGGTCCTTAGCAATACAGCCGCTAAGTGTGAAGTCGATCAGATGAACAGTTGTCGAGAAAATTGAAGGACAGACAGACAGAGACTCATTCCATTTTAGTCAAATGAAAACAAGAAGTGTGGGGAGTCTACTTCTTTCACCCGCTCACGTATTCTCTTCTCTCTCTCTCTCTCTCTCTCTCTCTCTCTCTCTCTGCTGCACCTCCATACACTCCCTCTGTCACTCTATCCTTTGTTGTCCTTAGAGGGAGTCAGGAGGTGATGCTGCTGCGAGGCAGAGTTGAGTACTGTTGGTTCTGGCTGCAGCCCAGGTGTGTGTGTGTGTGTGTGTGTGTGTGTGTGTGTGTGTGTGTGTGTGTGTGTGTGTGTGTGTGTGTGTGTGGGATAGAGTATTTGTCTCTTACAGTGTTGCGTTTCCTCACCACTGTACCAAAGGTGGCTGGTGTGTTCGTGGTCAAAACACAGTGTGGGATTGAAAACACGAGTCCGCTCTCTGCAGGCTTCATGTCTGTTGGTGTAAAACACAGCTCTCAGTTGTGATTATGTGCCTCTCAGTTTATATTGAAGGAATAATTCACGAGGAGAAGACATGATGTTTACACTGTTGTCACCCAGTTGCAGTGTTTAAAACGACCATATGTCCAGAGGGTGAAGGAGAGGGTCAGTGGATTGGAAGAAAAGTAGAGCATGTTTTTGTCCTATAAATATTGTTTCCAAGAACAAAACTTGTTAAAAAAGGCAAAGATTCATAACCAGGACTGTCTTGCTGTAGGACAACAAAGCTAACCACTTTACTTTACCATTTCTTTACTTCACCAGCACTTATTTTTCTCTGGTTTTGATATTTCTTTTTAATTCTCTGTCAGTAAGAGGCTTTGTAACATGCCATCTACATCAATATCAAATTCAAAGTTATTTGTATTCATAACCATTCATTTTAACATGTTGACACATCTGATAAGCTATCAAAATGCTTGTGGTTTTCATGCATCCATCAATCTAAGCCACACCAAATTAGCACCATCCACCAGCTAAAAATATGGTAAAATATGCAAGAGGCCGTTAGATTTGCTTAACTAACCAGCCAAAGAAACAATAGTAATCTATTGAGTGGCTGGTCGAATTTGAACATTCACTAGCCATGTGGCCAGTGGAAAAAAAAAGAAGTTAATTTTGCACGCTGATCCACACTATCAAAAGTATTGGAATTAAATTTGTCATCGTGGTTGTCTTCAAAATCTACACCCTGTTGTAAAAATGTTCCAGATACAATGCCCTGTCTGGCCAATGTTAAAAAATAGTCTACTCTCAAAAGAGAGGTGGGTGTTTAAGGGTTAAATATCTCTTGCTGACAATCCAATCGCAAATATACGTCTTTTAGGTCTTAAAGGTTTGGCAGTTGGAGCAGTTACTGTATTTTTCAAGCCCATAAATGTCAGTAACCCTAGTAGGACTGGAGCCTTGGTGTCAGAAGTGTATATTGCAGCTGAAGTCTGGTTCTTGGATGTCTGCTGCTCTGGAGAATGTCCTGTCTGAGTAGTAAATGTCGTTGGGACCTACTAACATAGATATCCTATAATTATCACCGTAGTAGCAGCACTATCTCACCCAGGCGTCCATTCCTTCCTTGTCTCCTCAGGTCCTGCTGGTGTTCGCCAAGGAGGACAGCCAAAGCGATGCCTTCTGGTGGGCCTGCGACCGTGCTGGCTTCAGATGTAAAATCACACGGACGCCCGAGTCTGCCGTCGAGTGTTTCCTGGACAAGCACCATGAGATTATAGTCATTGATGGACGGCACTCACGCTACTTTGACCCCGAAGCTGTATGCAGGTGAGCCTCACCCTTGTGTCTGCTGTCGCTGCTTCTGTGCGGTTGTTTCTTATTTTGTCTTTGAGTGAGAATGTCTCCTCTGACAAAGGTTGCTTAAAGTAAAGATCCTCTATATTAAAGATGGCACATTTCGGGCAGCGCCAGTGGTATGAAATAGTACACACTTCCTGTCTCCTAAAGAGACTCATTTGAAAGTGTAGTGAACTTCATGTGGATGGATGAAAAGTTATATTTGTATAATTTATTAATATTTTTTTTATATGTTTGCTAACGTTATATCTACACGGCTAAAAACATTTAGCATGACGGAGATTAGTTTTGTTAGGGCATTCACGAACATTAGCTGACGTTAGCTTCTCTGTGTTGCCAGATCTTGCGAGAGTTTGGCCCTGAGACAAACACGTCTTGAACAAAATAAATTTTCTCCTGATGATCTTGTCTGAAAAAATGCGATTTTAGTGTCAGAATGTTCTGGAGATATGTGGCTTGTGAAAAATGGGTCCTATATCTACTTTGGTGACTGTGGGGCAAAGGAATCACTCATAATCTGTGTTCATGTTCACTTCTCCCGTTGGAATCAATATATTCAGGACCTGCCGCTAGTCTCCTAAAGAGGCGTGGCTGTGGCGGAGCCCACGTGACACAGATACTGGAAACGACTCTGAGTTGGGGCGTCTCGGTTCTAAACCGTCTCTGCTTAAAGCTTTAGTGCGTAACTTTTTGATATTAATAAACGTCCATTACATTCAAACCATTGCCAAATGAGTTGATACAAAGCTTATTAAGACTATAAGCTCCACACAACTCACTCTTTTTATACATTTCTCAGTATGTCTATGTTCAGAAGATTGTGTCGTCCAGTGACTTTCCCGCGCAGAAACTCGAGTGAAGATAATTACCTCTTCTGAAGATTCCATCATGTTTTTTTAATCCTCCGTGTCCTCCTTGGCTACTAGCAACTGCGTGGAGGAGAGGTGTGTGATCACGTAAGGCTTGTATCATGTGGACACAGCGACAGTTTTGTTGTCATTATCTAGAATTCCTAATGGGGGCGACAGAAACTATGCACTATAGCTTTAAAGTAATAGTTGGAGTAGTATTTCTGAGAATTGCATGAAGAGATTGATACCACAGTCATGTCTGTACAGTACATATGAAGATACAGACGGTTAGCTTAGCGCAAAGAATGGAAATGGGTGGAAACAGCTAGCCTGCCTCTGTCAAAAGGTAAATGAATTCTATTTTCCAGCTCCTCTAAAACTCACTTATTAAACGACGGCCAACCAAGATATAGTCTGGCACACAAACACCCACAAAACTCGTAACTACCACTGCTAAGGAGGTTATATTTTCGGTTTGGTTTTGTTTATTTATTTTTTGTCATCAGGATTATGGAAAAAGTAGTGCCGCAATTTAATGAAACTTGGTAAATTTGTTGAATGGGCAAAGAAAGAACCCACTGAGTTTTGCAACAGATCTGAATCACGGGACAGATACACAGATCATTTTTTCATTTCCATTAACAATGCGAGATAGAGCATGGCCTTGGCCGAGGTATGCACCCTTGAGTGCCCTTCTAGTTTGTCATGTGTTAGTTAGAATTGCTGGTCTGTGGATTTTGTTGCCTTTGGACAGAGCCGGGATAGCTGTTTCCCCCTGTTTCCAGTCTCTATGTTAAGCTAAGCTAAGCTAACCAACTGCTAGCTGTAGCTTTATATTTACTGTACAGACTGTACATATTTTCCAATATGTCTACTTTAGGTATCAAATTGTACTGGGATTTCTTAAAGAACTTGAACTGGCACAGTAATCTGGTTTCTTTACTGTTGCTGTTTTCAGACCAACAAGTTTGACATTAAACAAAGAGTTTGAAAGGGCTTCATCTGCCAAAAGGTTCAGATCATTACCTGTAACACCGATCATGTAATTCTTCACTTCAATCAAAAAACAATCAAAACTTAAATTATGAGGGTTGTACCTAAAACCAGTTACAAATACAAGAATGTCCAGAGTTCAGTCTGTCTAAAGTAGTTCTGCTGTAAATAGCTTTGGGACGCTGCAGTCGAGGGCTTGTTGGTGCCATCTGGTGTTTACCTGAGGGCACCACAGGCATCTGCAACCTGAAACTGCACTCTGAGTTAGTCTGGTAACTGTTGCTCAGTTCAGTGTTTTGCTTTAAGAAGAAGAGGCAGTGGACAGTGGATGTCACAGTTCATAAGTGGCCATTGAAGTAGAGTCTCCACTTGAGTGAGTCTGAACGACAAATTGTAAGTTTGTTTGTTGACATGAAAGCTGGATGGTGGCCCAGGGGAACCAAGAGTAATACACTTGCAGAAGCCTTTCCTCCTTCTTTCTTGTCCTATTTTTCCACAGAAAAAGCCCCACTGGCCACTTTTCAGAAACCTCAGTCCTTCCTTGTTCTTGCACGGTGTCAAGTTAAGTTCATACTGGCATTACTGGTCTGTGCTAAGTTTGTCCCCTGTTACTTTCTGGTGTGCATGGCCATTTCAAGAGTTATTCAGGAAGTTTTTCTAGTCCTAAATTTTTCACAAATTGGTACATCTTAAACACACATTTTTCTTCCCACATGTAGGTGACATTTAAATTATAATCAATCTCTGATTTTTAGAACTGGGATACTTTTAGGCACCAACCGAATGGCCTCCATAGTATTGAGCATTGAAAAAATTCAATATTCAATTCCATTCAATACCAAATTTCAGTACCTAAGGAGTAAATCTGATCAGCGTTAGTGAGCCAATAAGCATGCAGCATGCTTCTACCAAGATGCAGGAAAAACTATGTAACTCACAGAGACGGGGCTCACGTGTGTTGTTGTATTTTGAGAGGCTTTACTACAGTGTAGGTGTAAAGGAGCTGAAAAATAACAAAAAAGATTTCTACTGTAATGTTGTAATTTGTTTTTGTTAAAATGGATTTTATAAAATTGGTATGAAAAAAAGTATTGTTTAGGAACTGGCATTGTCAAATTCTTGAAGTCAATATTGCTATTGAAAACTTTTCATCTATGAACAAAGGACTTGTGTTTAGAGCATTTCAATGGGGATTCCCATGGCTCGAAGACTTTAATGTGTGTCCCATGGTTGTCTTAATGCTGTGTGAATACCCTCTAGACAACATTACAAGGTCTGTAAAGTGCTTTTATTGATTTTTAAACATCCTTGTTTTTCAGTTTTGGTATTCAGCCTGTGATATAGTGCATATTCTTCATCTTTAGCTAGACTACTTCTGTGTTTATTGCTGTCATGATTTTTAGCAGACTTTTTGGCTTTAGTTATTGTTCGATACAGTGCTAGCCCATCCAAAGTTCCTTGAAAGACTAAAGGCCACCGCCGGATATTTTGTAGAGTGATTTATTATAAGTGCTTCATTATTTCCGCAAGTAAAGGAACAGACTCATTTGTCTCTCCTGTCTCCTGATTACCACAGTTTGGCAGCTGCTCCCTGTTTGTCCGTTGCTCCTTCACTCCTTTTCCTTGTCACTGTTATTTCTTTTCTCATCTGCTCCCTCTGTTCCTCCTCATCCTCCATCACTGTCTCCTCTCCTCCTCCTCCACCCCCGGGCCACTTTCCTGTACGTCCTGCCAGCAGTTGTGGCTTTGTGACCGAACCTCTGAAGCACATGTTGTCTTTGGTGTGTCTGTGTAAAGCACCAAAATGTTCTATTCCTCTTTTTGTGGCAATGACATCACCCCCAATCTGCCCACATGTTGAACCTGTACCTGAGTCCAAGACCCGTCTCATGTGCGCAGTGTGGATGAAATGAACTCCTGCTGACTTTTCATTTCTGCATTTCTTTCATTCCCAGGTCGATCCGCGAGACAAAGCCCTCCGAAAATACAGTTATTCTAGCCATTGTGCCACAAAAGTAAGTTGGATTTTAATATCCTCTGTGTTGTAGGTGTTTTGCGCAGTAATGCCTTAAAGTAATAATCGAAAACTCAAAAGATTTTCATTTAAATAAATGTCTGTTAAATCATTATCTATCGCCACAGCCCCATCGATTAGGGATCGACCAATGATCGGCCTAGCCGATTATCAGGGCCATTTATCTGTATCACTGTTGCATTTGACTGATAACCAATGAAGTTAATTCATTAAAAAGTGCTCTACTTTGGCTCCACTACAGCTCTGTAAGGTTTGCACCTTCAAACAAACATTTGGCACGTTACAACTTCAGGAAGCTATATTTGTTTTTTGTTTTTTTGACTGTGTATTAAGTTTCAGTTTTATTAATTAATTGCTTAAAGCGTTTAAAGAAACTTTTGTGTTGGAGTTTGTAACATTTCAATTGTTAATTTTGACTGAAAGATTTTCTTTTTTACTGTACAGCTAATGCATGTTCCACATATCGGTTTCATTAACTACTAATAATCGGTATTGGTAATGGCCTTAAAAAAAACTGTATCAGTCAATACCTACCATTGATTATTTGATCATTGATTGAGAGTGACCAAACAACCCACCAGATTCTGATTTCAATGTGGTGCGTGGAAGTACGTGACATCACCTTTTTTTCCAACAGAGCCCCACACACTTAAAACCAGTTGGAAGATCAGAGAGAAATGTGAAATAACCAAAACTTTGGCAGACAATACTGTTGCCAATGTAGATTCGCTCACAGTAAGAAGCTGATTGAGAAAATAAGTGTTCAGGGCCTTTTAATCTACATTTCCATATAAGCGTGGCCCTCTACAAGTATATTTTCTGAAAAATGATTGTGGTTTCAGATGGTAATAATTATTTTCTGTCAATGAATAGACCGGCTGACCAGGACGAGCCATCTGTTCTTCCTCTCCTCTGTGCAGGATTTAGCAGAGTACGTCCAACATCTTGCCTTCTCTTGTGACTGTGTGTTTATAGCAGACTGACTGAGTTAGCCTGGTTTTCTGATAGCTGTTTTTT
Organism: Perca fluviatilis; assembly: GCF_010015445.1. Lineage (NCBI taxonomy): Eukaryota > Metazoa > Chordata > Actinopteri > Perciformes > Percidae > Perca > Perca fluviatilis. Next base: position 27,910,034 of record NC_053128.1, on the reverse strand, counting down.
TACTAAAGCCTCTAGGAGAGTTCAGACACTAAAATAGCAGCATGTTGCCCGTGTTTGAAGGAGGCACTTATTGTCAGCGGTGTTTGATGGTGTGAAAGTGACGTAAGAGGTTGCAAAACAAGTTGCTACTGAGTAAATCCTGACTCATTCAATTTTCCACTCCCCTGTCTCTCTTTCTCCTTCAAACAACACTTAACCTTGTTTGGCCTCCAGAGGTTTGTGGAGAACAGCAGTGTGACGGCCTGCTACAATGAGCTCATACAGATTGAACATGGAGAGGTGCGCTGCCAGTTCAAACTCAGGTACAGCAGAGGAAAAACAACTTAGCCACGCACGCACACACACACACACACACACACACCATGCAGTCAAACGTACATGCACAGACAAATATATAAAGTGCTCGTGTTGAAGGCTTTATTGATCCACAGGGCTTGTAACTCTGTCTTCACCGCTTTGGAGCAATGTCAGGAGGCTGTGGAGATCACGAGTGAGGACCACATAATACAGGTAGGGATAATACACACGCACATGAATCAATACACAATCAGAATGAGCAAAATGTCAAACATTTCCTTTAAAGTGCTGGTCATATTCTATATTTTTGTTATAAAAAAAAGACCAAAGCCAATAATATATTTCATCCTTCTCTCAATACTTTCTGACTTCCGTATCCTGTCTGTGGCAAATCTTAAAAAAAAAAAAAATCACAAATATAGTTGTTTTTATTTTTTTAATCTACTGTAAAAACAGCTGTTATAAGTAAACATTACTCAAACAGGATTAAGTAGTGCGTTTGTTGGGGACTATTTTCAGCTTATATTTCAGGATATAATGCACTTGCGCCTATTTAAAGCAGCATGATGGTGAATGTGGAATCGTAATGAACGAACATGTCACCCAGTGCAACCGTGTGGCTAATTGATGTTTTAATGGCGCTCTCTGGCTCAGAAGAATTGGTTATATCAGGCATTGGCTACACAGGCGATACCTGTTAGCAGTATCAATTCATTGTTGGTTTGGTCTTTGCGTTGGATTTGTCAACAATAAGAAAACTAAAGAATATTACGAGATTCTAAAACCTTTTTTAACACACCATTTATGGAATTTTTTTGCCTATTTTGGAATTACTACATGGAAACGCTTACAGTTTTTTTTTCGATTGCTAAACGAAAGTGGGCACAACTGAAGCCCCATGTGCAAAACTCAAACTACAGTCTGCACTACCAACAGTCACCTGAGCTAAACAGTTCACATCACCTGTAAAACTCAATCCAAGCAACACAACTCTTCACACACATCTCAAAACAGGCTCAGTGCAGCCAAACACTATGAACAATCCTCACTGAGATAACACACACTGTCACTCAGAACACACTGAGAGAAAAAACACTAGCGTCAAACACCAATACAGAAATTACAAACTTTCTCATCTTTACAGTTTGAACAATTTGAGTGACTTGACACTACTCAATAGTTATATTTAAGGAAAATATATATATTGTATAATATACCAAATTTTTACGTAAGGTAATCAAGAAGGAATGAAAATCTGCAGTTTTCTTCAATATAGTATTTTGTCTCTAGTAATTTATTGAATTACTGGGGAAAAAAACTAAAGGTACATAACAGTACCAAAGAATAGTGTGAGTAATCCTGCCTCTCCAGCATCATGTGGCAAATTTACTTCAATATAGTATTTTGTCTCTAGTAATTTATTGAATTACTGGGGAAAAAAACTAAAGGTACATAATATTACAGCTTTCTTCATCACATTGGATGTCTGCATCATCTCTAAATACAAATGAGTGTCGTGTTTCCATTGCCTTCACCTCCATTTCTTTCTGAAAAACAGTAAGAACGCAGTTTTACTATTGTAAAGATATAGTATTTTTCACTTTTTTTATAGCTGTGTACATAACCTCAGACATCTTACCTGGACATATTGGTATCTTTGCTCTTTTACCTGTTTCTCTCAAACAGTACAGTGTAGAATTGTTTCATTCTTATTTGGTGTTTGTATACAAAAAAGGCTTTCTGAGCTTTCTCTGTATAAATACCATATATGTTCACTAACTAGTCTAAAACAAGACACCTGCTTAGGCTTTCAGATAAAATTGCAATCAGCAGTGTTTGATAGGCACCAGACTGAAATCTATTCTGTTTTGAATGTGTGGTTAACAGTTTTGACAGCAGTGTGTTAGCATCTGAACAAAGTGCTGTAAATCCAGAGTGCTGTGCACGTTGTGGTTAAAGCCATGGGATAAGTGTGTAGTGTTTTGAAAACTGTATTCAAGCTATGAAAAACGAACTAGAGTTTGGTCCACATGAACTGCTGCTGTGCAGACTGTAGTTTAGAGTTTTGCACATGTGACTCCAGTTGTGCCCGCTGTCGTTTAGCAAACGAAAAAAAACTGTAAAACAAAAAACCTGTGAGGCCAAAATGCATGTACAGTATGAGGCTGCATTTGAAAGGTAGCATCTTCTAGTTTCTGAATATGTGTTTCCTTATCATGTGGCTATAACACAGGCTAATCTACATCAGTTCAAACATGGCTCACGTTGTCATTTATAATTAGTCATATTTTAATAACAATAGATAGGACATGCTTTATGCAAATCACCACATACCTTCTACATCTTGTCAACCACACCTGTATACAATTCCAGACTTCTAGGCCTAACCTTATGGGAGCTATAGGTTTTTTAGTTTGTGATGTACCTGGATAGACACTCTACTATAGACTATGGAATGTGTATTAAAAAGAGGTATGAGGTAACTATATACAGTAAAAAAAAAAAGAAAAAAAGAAAAGAAGAAGCTGGTACCTGGCAGGCAGGTGTTTTTTATTTATTTATTCTACTCTCTAACTCTACGTCATCCTGGTTTTGTCCCAGTATGTGAACCCAGCGTTTGAGCGGATGATGGGCTACCACAAGGGGGAGTTGATCGGGAAGGAACTGACCGAACTCCCCAAGAGCGAAAAGAACAGAGCTGACCTGCTGGACACCATCAACACCTGTATCAAAAAAGGAAAGGTGAGTCTCACACATCCATCAATCCATCTACCCAACTGTGAAATGAGACGCAGCTGTACCATTGCCTGACTGGTCTGTTGTCTCTGAAGGAATGGCAGGGCATTTACTACGCCAGGAAGAAGTCAGGCGACAGTATACAGCAACACGTGAAGATCACACCTGTCATCGGCCAAGGAGGGTAAGCTAATATTAATCAACCCAACGTGCTTACTGTTCATTTCCAAGAAATCTGAATTACTGACGGACTCCTATCTCGCTTCCAACAGGAAGATTCGACATTTTGTGGCGATCAAGAGACCTCATATTGACAACAATAATCAGGTGAGTCAAGTCATGATCTAATGTGTTTCACAGATAAATGCTAATGCTAATGAGTTATCATTTGAGTTTGCAATCTCAAACTGCAAACTCAAATGATAAATCCCAAGTTTAAAAGCATACTAGCAGCTGTTTGGAGAAAGAAATGCTGCTACAAAATATAATTTAAAAGACTAAGACTTCTAAACCCACTTTTGAAGATAACAGCTGTTTTTATTCTGTTGTGGAGTTTGAACAAATGTCTATTAGCAGTCCTAATGCTACAGCACAACTTGGCCCAAACAAGCCTGTTGGAGAAATAAACGATAGAGTCCAAACTGGACTCAGACACAGATTGCAAACTCTGCTGGCAGTAAGTGTTACATAAATACTTCAAATGAACTGTAGGCTGTAAGTGTCAGATTTAAATACCTCAACAGGATATGTAGCCTCACAGGCTTCCAGCTCTGTTGAGCAGCGTGCACACTGACTCTGAAGCAGGTGTGCCGCTGTTCTCAGATGGGTTCCAGGCCAATAACGTCATACTATGCTAAGCTATGGCTAAGCACCAGGATCCCCCACTAAGGCCTGGCAGGGCTAGCAGCCAGGCGCCAGGGCTATTTATACCGCGGGCAAAGCAGCACGGAGACTAGCTGTAGCTCATTGCTCTCTTTCATCGTGTGGACATAAGGTGAGTCAGGCGTCTGCCTGCCAAATGGCATTCAAATGGCATTCATTCCTGCCTCGGATTGGGAATCCTTAGACATGGCAGCGACTGATCCCATTCTCGAAAGTCATCCCCCCAACCGGAATCATGCAGCGTCAAACAAAATGGTATTATCAGGGTGTCCCCTTTTTTAATGCATTTTCAACATCACATTATATGATGCAAAGTAGGAACAAAAGTTTAGTATTTGATGACATTTCAAACTAAATCACGTGGTGAGGCACTGCGTCTTCACTATTTGAAAACCCAAGGCCACAGAGGTCCTCTCAGGATACCACTGATCTGATACTGTATCCTTGGTCAGGATTTTCCTCCGAGCACTTAAAACCACACATTATTCCTCATCTATTCCCACCCAGACGTTTGGCTGAAGACCACGGTTTCCATTTCATTGACTTGTTTGGTTAGCAGTATTTGTCTAAGCACTCCAGACTTACAGCAGGTTTAGGGTCAGTTTTGTTTGTCTTTCCCTCTCAATTAAGGGCCATCATAATTTCAACTCTTTCCCAGCTTTAGTCAAGTTAATTCAAAAGATGTTCTTTGAGATGTCTGTTTGTGCCTTGCAGCCCAAGAAGCTCATTAAGATGTAGCCAGCAAAACCTGGCAACCTTGTATGTCATTAGAAGTGTTTATACTGTCTTAATCCTATTTACTCTGTATGGGAAACACAGGAGACCTGAGAGCAAGCGACTTCAATGTGTGTGTGTGTGTGGGGGTTGTATAAAGAGAAAAGGAGCATTCTGTGAGAGTTATGTTGAGTAAAACAAAATGTATGTAATTGACAGGGACACCCTTCGCTGTATCACAATAAAATAATTCAGATTTTCGTAAATTCAAAAATACATGTGTTTGAGTACATTGACCGTAACATAAATGTGGATGGTGCAATGTCAGCAAGATGTAAAGGTGCAGTGAGTCACTGGGTGAGGAAAATCTTATGTAACCGGATTAAACCGGCTCTTCTAATCCATATCAACATAACCTCAGTGTGACTAACAGGATGTACTGTACCAATTGTCACCTGCATGAATATGTATTTAACGATCATGGTGAAAAGTGCTGTAAAGTTCAGTTATAAAATGTAAAAAAAAAAACTTGTGACATCATCGTTTACCATAACATTTATAAAGCATCATTCTTGTGAATTTTAAGCAGCTATTTAAAGTGCTCTTATTATGCTTTTTGGCTTTTCCCCTTTCCTTTATTGTGTTATATATCTTTTTTGTGCACGTTATAGGTTTACAAAGTGAAAAAGCCCAAAGTACCCCCCCAAAGGGAGTTACAATCTCCAACAGAAAACACTGTTCACAAACTGCTCCAAACAGATCTATTGGTGCATCATTTTGCGTCGCTTTGTAACACAATTATAAGTTTACAGTTATCACGCTCGCCTAGCTGCTAGCGTGGCACCCCCTCATACTCTGCTTCTGACTGGCTAGTAGTCCTTACCTTACCTGTACCTGAAAATGAGTATAATATGAGCTCTTTAATATAATCGAGAGATTTAATTTTTTAAGTTCGATGATACTGCAAATGTTTTTGTTTTTTTTCGTGCAAAATAAAATCTATCAGAATTAGACATAATCTGACAAATTGGTGTTTGATTTCCACTTCTAACGTTCTGTTTTGGGCTCAGCTCCTCACCTGCTGATAGCGGTGGAAGAGGAATCCGATCCTTATGTACTATAAAAGTACTACCACTACACTGAACTTCCTGCATTCAAAAACTTACTTAACTAAAAGTATGTATCAGCAAAATATACTCAAAGTATGAAAATGACTCATTGTGCAGTAAATATTCCCTGTCAGTATTTTCCTATTATATCTGATGTTTCTGGATTAATATTCCTGCAGCATTAATGTGTGCGTTGCATTTTACTGCTGTAGAGGTTAAAGGTTGTGCTCATTTTAAATCCTTTATATACTGTTGGGTGGTTTAATCAACAGAAGTAATCCTGCCAGTGGGAAGCAGGAAATCAGGCTGATTATGTTCCTCACAGCGAAAGTGAGCCAGCAGCGACTCTTGGTCCTTGTCCAAAACCTCGACTTTAATCCACTCCTTCTCTCTCTCTCTCTCTGCCTGTCAGGTCCACAAGTTCAACAAGGAGGAGAGATGCAGCGGGGAACATTCTCAGTCAGGTAACTTACCACCACCTTAACACCACATTCTTTAATGTTGACAGGGTTTCTTAATCGCTCACGAATGTACACTGCCATTACATTTGAATCACAGAGCTGAGCTTTGGAGCCCCGAATCTGACCAGACTAAACTAATTAGACTGCGTACATCAGTTAATAACATTGTTCGTTGATATTTAAATGGTGTGTTAGTATAAAGAAATGTATACTATATTTATTTTCTTTAACCTCGTATCAGTTAGTTTAAAAAAGCTAAACATTCTTTTCAAGTCCTTTCATTTTCTTTTTCTTGTTTTGGCCTTGGCACACAAGAATTTATGTATTCCCTATTTCCCCCATGAAACATTCCTCACAACATTTCCAAATGACCTTACGCATATACTGGTATAATGAGATGGGCATATTCATGCATGTGCAGATGTGGATGGACAAAGCGCAAGGATATATTTCAATTCTGTTGGCCTGGATTCGGAGCAACTTTTTTTTTTTATCAATCAACAGACAGACATCTTTTTTCATCCATATGGCTAAAAAAAGTATGTGAGACTCCTGTAAATAACTATCGGAACAGTTATAATCTTTGTTAAATGTCCTTCAGGGTTTCGAGCGGCTCTATAGCTCGCTCTGTCTGTTGGTGGTTGATTTTGTTGAATTTCCCCTCCTTTTGGCGGCCACAGTTTTCGCCCTAGGAGGCTGAAATTTGACATGGAGTGTCTGTGAGGTTATGTACTGTATATGTTAATTCATGCATGCGTGGATGCATGCGCGCACGGGGTCACAGCTATTGCGAATGTGTGTTCAGATGGTCCGATTCAGACGCTCGCGGTAGCTTGTGGCTTGAATGTAATGATGATACATGGGAGGTACAAATTGGGGGGGGCAACATGTAGAAGTGATTCAGAAGAAACCGAGCACTGAGTCTCATCTATATCAGTGTAACTCTGTCCCTTCATCCCTTTCAGTCTAAACGGGCTGTACATTTAATGTCCATTACGTCCCTCTGCCCCTCTGCAGATTGCCATTGTCTACGTCACCGCGACAGGAGGAAAGATTCTATTGATGCCAGATCACTCAGCTCTCGCAGTAGTGACGGTAAGACCGTTCAAAAAGCATTACCTTTTCTTTGGGCCTCGGTCTGGAAATAGGGGCCTCCAGTTTATGTCACTCTGTAGGAAAGATAATGCAGAAAACCATGTTAACAAAGTAGAGAACAAAGTACAAGCTAGAACACAAAGGAAGAAAGGGGAGGTGAGTCCGACTGTGTTGTGGTTGGCACTTGAACGAAAGAGATCCTTAAGAGAGAAGTCGTGGGCTGATTACATTATACATACCTCCCTCCTCACAGCGGCTGAGTGCTACTTTGTCCACCACTTTCCTTCTTTCTCTTCTATTCCTTCATTATCTTTGTATTAACATTTGCCCTATGTTTACATTTTCTTTATTTCCTCTCCTTTTTGGTATGTTTACTATTAGGGGTAGGGGGGGAAAATCGTATGAATAATGATTTTTTTTTGTGAGAATTTTTAAAATTGATTTTTTTCCCTAGAATCGAAATTTTTTTAATAAATGTTTTTTGTTATCAATGATTGACCTTAATATTTTCTGTTTATACGGTACAGCGACTACATCATATCAATTTCCAGCAAAACAGAGTGGAAGCAGAAAATGCAGAAAATCCATGTCATGTACTTTTTTACAAATGAAATAAATGTCAGACGGACTGACTGATGTGTGATGTGCATTCTTTTAAGAAAACAACTAGTTTTTAGAAATGTGTCATGATATATATATATATATATATATTGTGTCTACAAGTGTATTATTCAGCTTTTGTTTTTGTTAAAAAAGGGAGGAAAATCGCAATACTCAATACTATCGAATTGCAATGCTTCTAGAATCGCAATAAATTAAAATCAGAATATAAATCGAATCGGCGCCCGTGTATTGTGAAAGAATCAAATCGGGACAAAAGCATATCATCCCAGGGGCTGTCGATCAATTCGCCCCACTATCTTGGTGCATAAAAGCATTATTTTCTTTTAATTGCAGCTTCCGGTTTACAGAACCGAAGATATTCCTCCGTCGCCAGGATTCACTCCATGACTATCGAGGCTCCCATCACCAAGGTACGCTGCTTACAGCATTCAGTTATTTATTGTCCCACTAGGGCTGGGCAATATATCAATATAAATCGATATTGTGATATGAGAATAGATGTCAAATATCGTGATATGACATAAGTGATGTCTTTTCCTGGTTTTACAGGCATGAGTAAAGTGATGTAATTTCCTGCACTTACCAGACTGTTCTAGCTGTTCTATTATTTGCCTTTACCTAACTTCCACATAGTGTTGTAATGTAACAAAGTACAAATACTTCACTACTGTACTTAAAGGTCCAGTGTGTAACGTGTTTAGTTGTTCACCATCAATTCCAAATATTCCTTTTGGCTTGAAATTTTACGTTTGCATTCGCATGAACTGGGGTAGACGCTCCATATTCATGCGCCATCTTGAAATACATTAGCCGGTAAGGGACATACAGGACATACTGCTCCGCCTTTCGCATTTTCGCTGTCACATGATAAACTCACTGGTGCTGCTAATGCTGCTAATGGGTATCGTAGCTTCCCGGCCCCGGCAAGTTTAATGAAGGAAACGTGGAGGACCACACATATTCAAAATCCAAATTTCAGGAACAGGAGTCTTCTTCACCCAGAAAAAGAAAAAGGAGATTGAAAAGAGCAAGAGACCGGCTTTTTGAAGCGTGAAGGCTACCGTAGCTGTAATACGTACTTTGAACTGCGTGGCGCAAGAGAGTTGATTGCGTTATATGATCTCAACGCTAGATGGGAGAAATTCCCACACATTGGACCTTTAAGTAGAATTTTCACGTATCTGTACTTTACTTCATTATTTATATTTTTAACTTTTAATTTCACTCCACTACATTTCCCCTAAGCATCTTAGTTACTCGTTACTACAAAATAAAAGTCGGAAAATATTTGTTACACTGGAAAAAAACAGGTTTTGCGAATCATTGCTCCTAGATTGCCAAGATAATGCACGCTCCATTGCAGTTGGTGACCTTGGTGAAAAAAAAAACATAGGCCAAAACTAAAGAAGAAGAGGAGGAAGCATTATGACTGATAGTGTCATGGAAGCACCTGCTGCAGGCTCTGCCGCCATGGTAACAGATGATGACCACCCCGACGACGGTGGTGATGACGTTACACACCTTTGGCCATAAAGTTCATAATCTTAATAAAAAAAACTAAAATAAAAAAAAAAAAAAAAAATGGTCATAAAAAAATAAAAAAAAAAAATAATAAAAAAAAAAATAAACCATAAAAAATATAATTATTTTCATATAGCCCAGTCCTAGGTCCCACCCACAATAAAGTAATGGAAAACTTATTTTTATAAATGATTTTCATTCTTAGTTCCTTAGTGCACTAAAAGTACAATTGTTATTTTTCAACTGATCACTTATTTTATTTTATTATGAGCCTCTACTAAGCGTCCATTTATAGTAAACATAAACTTTCATATGCACAATCTGCTTATTTTCTTTATCTATTGAGGTCAAATAAACAATTTTTAATTGCAGGCCTCTTGTATGGATGGCAAATGTGTAAAACTTGAGTAATACAGCATTTAAAATATAATCTTTGTAAAAACATTCGCATCTTTTGGTGCAACGGCTCAACAGTGTTTTTGGGTGATGGAAGCCTATGTTGTGGAAAAGTCTTTCCTTTACACGTCAATGCTCAAAACGTTGCACCACCCTCAGTCATCAGAGTGAGGGTTGTCTGTTACTGTGCTTACATTTGGCTTTGTTTAGTCATGATTAGCAGAACGCTCTAGATTTACTCAAACTCATTTTTTTTATGAAAAGCATCTCAAAACTCTTCAAAATGTCCAAACAACCATACTGATATATAATACGCAATGTAAGAACATGAGATTTATTATATTGACATGAGTTTATTATCAGGAAATGTGGAAATGTTCAGTTTTGGGAGACTGATTCAGCATGTTTAAAAAAACATGAAGAAAAAAAAATTAATTTTTTTGCGGGGGGGTCTAACATACACCAACAGAGTGCTAGCAACAACAGATCACAACTCAAAATGTTCGGTTACACTTTACTTGAAGGTATCTACATAAGAGTGACATGACACTGTCATGAACGTGTCATAAACATAAACAAGTCATAAACGTTTATGACATAACGCTTCTTTTAGTCAGTGTCATTCGGTTTTTGTCATGAGAAGTTAGGGTTAGGGTTAGGGTTAGGGTTAGGGTTAGGGTTAGGGTTAGGGTTCATGTGTCATGACTGTGTCATGTGTTCATGACAGTGTCATGTCACTCTTATGTAGATACCTTCAAGTAAAGTGTTACCAAATGTTCTCTGTTGAGAAACCCATGAAAGGGTTAAAGGAAAACTATCCTCTGCAGCTGAACAATTTCATACTAAATCCCTCATGCAAGTTTTGCCTTAAGCACTTTAAAACACTAACGTTTCTTCCAGTGTAGAATCACTCAGTAGAGCTCCTTCCTCCCCCAGCAGTCCACAGGTTGAACATGTTGGATTTTCACCAAGAATTAAGTTCTTTTATGGCCCATAACCAGATTTATTTAACATCAGACGATACACACTGGTTCATGAGACCTGTCTGTTCTGATTCTAGCATGTCAGTAAGTTATTCCAACACCACATAGCCAATCAGTGGCCATTAGAGCTGCCTTTTACTGTCTGTGAGTTGTTTGACTGAGCCCGCAATGGATGGTTTGCCTCTCATGGCTGCTAATAGGCCACTTTTATTTGGTATTTAAAGTTACCACGTCACTTACTTTTACACACTATCCTCATTTTCATATGTATACAGTGCTATGTTTTAGTTGTATTTATGCCATCCCATTTTATCTTACATCTTATTGTCCTTTTATCTTATTTTATCTTATATGACTAGTGCTCTTAATGCCGAGCTGACCCGTTCTCCTGCCCAGTGCATTTCATTGTAATGTTGACCCCTGTGTTACATATGATTAATAAAATAAAAGTAAACTAAAACAGTAACTGTTTTGGGTGAAGCTAAATATTCAACTTTGTTTAACAGATCATTGTTTCCATGCATTCTAGGATGCCAATGTCCGTAGGATTTTTAACGGCAATAATGTTGTAAAAGAGCACTATGTCTGTGTGTTCATTGTTCCACTCCACTATTGACATCAGGGCATTTTTGGCACTGTGCGTATTTGATCATCACCGAATTGTTTTTGTTTTTTTCTCTTGATTTCTCCCTGACCCAGCTGTCATGATGCGAAGGTCTAGGGGAGCAGATACTGTGAGCAGTAACAAACCCAGGTCAAGTTGTATGCTTGAACACAGTTTTTATGATAGACAGTATACAGTACATCCCACAGTGCCCCGCTCCACTTCCTACTGCAGGTCCTGTGATGCTCTTGTTTGTTTGAGAAGCAGCTTTTTATAGCCGTTTCGCCCGGCACAAGATTTCTCCAGCATCACATGCACATCTCACGGACACATGCACAATGAAAGGCTGTTTTATAGCATGTCTTGCAGAGGGCTCTTTGTCTGTTTTGGAGCAGAAATAGAGACTTTTTTTCTTTTTCCTCTTCCCCAGGTAATAAACATCATCAACGCAGCCCAGGAGAGCAGTCCGGTAGTAGTGGCCGAGGCTCTGGATCGGGTGTTGGAGATCCTGAGAACCACCGAGCTTTACTCCCCTCAGCTCGCCTCCAAAGAAGATGACCCCCACACCAACGACCTGGTCGGGGGGCTCATGAATGTAAGAGGCCGTGTACTGTAGATACTCGGTGATATGCTTTCCAGTTCGTTCATAAGTACACATGCTGGAAACTCTTCATAAGGAGAAACATGGAAATAGTCTTTTATTTATTTTTTTGGCAGGGGGCCTTTCTGCCTTTAATAGAGAGAAACTCTGAGAAAAGAAAGGGGGGAGAGAGGGGGGAAGACATGCAGGAAAACCATCACAGGTCGGATTCAAACCCTGGACCTTCTGCGTCGAAGAATAAACCTCCTGTGCACATGTGCGCCCGCTCTACCAACTGACCTAATCGGCCACAAAATAGTCTTTTCTTTTTTTTTAATCACATTGTAAAAATGTTCTTACCTCATGCGTACGAAATCGAACAGGCATTCTTGTTGAACCAAGAAATATTTGGCTTCCACAATCAAATCTTTATTTTCGGAGTGCCAACTGACTCTTGGTTTATTTATTTATATATGAATTTGTTGAATAAGAACAACTATGTGTTGAGTCACTGCACACAGATGTTCGTCTTTCTTGGAGTTTTCAGATCCATCGGTCGGCTGCAGAAGTTTCCAGCAAATACCAAATTATACTTTATAACTTTTGTTGTTGTCTACAAATCCTATGAAAAGACCAAAACAAACAATGATGTGGTCCTACTAAGTATATATGTATATATATATATATATATATATATATATATATATATATCAAAGCCTGATATACTGTCTTCCTCTGTGCCATTGAGCTCCATTATAGTTAAAAATCAGTCTGCCACACTGTTGCACTGGGTGGAATGTTCCCTCGCTACTTTGAACACATGCATTCAATGTTTTTCTGCAAAACATAAACTCTCTTTTTTTTTTTTTTCCTCCAGGATGGGCTGCGGAGACTCTCTGGGAATGAATACGTCTTCTGCAAAAGTAAGTTTGAAAGGACCAATGAAGTATCACATTATATGAGTGATATGAGTGATCAATAAAATAATAACGATAGTAGTAATACAATATAGTTACCTCTAAAGGCCCTGCACACCCACAGAACTTTTCACTCACTGTACAACTGATACGCTCTCATAACACACACAATAGGTCAATCGTAAACATGGTTTTCCAAGCAGTACTCATAATATCTAGTTTAGCATGAAGACTGAAAGGATGAGGAAACAGCTAGCCTGGCTGTGTGTCCAAAGTTATAAAAAAAAAGAAACACCTACCAACACCTCTGGCGCTAACTACGTAACTGGACTACGGCGGAAAATAGCACTTGTGCTACAACCTGGCACAATGCATCTCTCCTTGTTCTTATACAAGGCTAATGTTAACTTGTGCATTATCCCTGTTTAAATAAAATTTATCTGAATTAACACATTCATTAAACATTGTGGGTTTAGTTGGTACACAAATAGAAATGTAAGAAAAATGCTAGTTGTAGTTTACAGGGAGATACGCAATGTAACTATTTCTGGACGACCAGTGACTTTAGTCTTTGTTAAAGTAAGCGAAGTTAATCAACTCCCAACTCCAGATTATTTAACGCACATATATAAAATCATCTATGTCTCTGTAAGAAAAGCTTTTGGCAGCGCTCTGACAATGACTTACCTTACTTCACAGGTTCACGCTGTGAAGGTGACTAAGAGAAGCCAATCAGTGTTCATTTAAATCATTTAAGAAAAAGGGTACAGACGTTTTAGCCTGTGGCCCTCCACATCACTTGAGTGAATCTTATGAATAAATAGTATCCATATAGTGGTTACCGACCAGATGAATGTTCTTTTAGAGTGTGAATTCTTCCATCTGAGTTTATTACGTAACCCCATTATAATGATTAAAGTCACAAGTGCACTTAACTGAGAGAAGATCTAAATCAAGAGTTAATTTTCCAAGAAATTGGCTTCTCTTTCACAGTAATCTTATCTCAGAGCTGCAGCTACTTCGGCTCTCCTACAATTCTTTAAACAATCTTATCACACACCATCTTTCTACCACCGTCTCAAAGGGCCAGGTTTACAAAGTGAAACACTCTGCCAGTATGTTTGCACATGTGTATAGATATCAGAGAGCCAAGATTGGCACAGCCGTTTGTTATTTATCCGTCAAACCCACACAGAGCTCCCTCTCGGTTTGCCCCTTTTATGGTCAAATCACCCTAAACTGTGTATGTTTGTGCACGCTTCTGCCTATCTGCTAGATATGAGCCAGAGCCAGCTGGCCATCCCGGTCACTCTGAATGACGTCCCTCCACCCATCGCCGAGATGCTGAATGATGAGGAGTGCTGGGAGTTCAACATCCTGGAGCTGGAGGCGGCTACACACAAGAGGTACGAAGAAACTGAAAATGTGGAGAAAGAGTGCCCATTTCTTTGGCTCAGAAAAGGCAATATATTGCTTGTTGCATGGTAATCGTTTCATTGAGTTATCACTCCAGGACTTACTTGATTTATTGTAACATTACACACCCTGCTACTCCCTGCAGTGCTCTGCTACATCATGAACTACTACAACTACTGCTGCTAGTCATAGTTCCATTATCTTTATTGTGACTATAATTGCCAGACCCCAACGGCACCGTCAGACACCGCCCACCAAGAGCCTGGGTCTGTCCGAGGTTTCTGCCTAAAAGTTTTTCCTCTCCACTGTTGCACTAAATGCTTGCTCTTGGGGGAATTGTTGGAATTGTTGGGTCTTTGTAAATTATAGTGTGGTCTAGACCTACTCTATCTGTAAAGTGTCTTGAGATAACTCTTGTTATGATTTGATGCTGTAAATAACATTGAATTGAATTGAATTGAATGTTTTGCATTCTCAAAATTAGCAATTGATATCTTCCTACCATGAAGACATTTGCTTAAATCTCCTTTGTCTCCTGTGAATAGTAAAGGAAAATAGTTTCAGTGTCATCTTTACTTAATATAATACAAGTATGAACGATTAAAGGAATGGATACAAATTTGAGGAAATGCATTTATAGACTTTCTTGCTTAGAGTTAGATTAGAAAATCAATACCACTGAGGGGTATCGATCTTACTCATCTAACTCTTCAACCCACAGCTTTTGTCATATTTCGGAATTACAGCAACTTAAATATCAATTAATGATCCAATGTATTCAAGGTATAAGGATAAAGATATTCAACTCATAATCGAAATATACATGTGCGAAAAAGATATTTTAAAGTAGATGAGGATGCAGGAAGAAGGGATAACAAAGATACCGTAATAAAGCAGAGAAAAGCACTGAGTCAAGTCTTCTGTGGGATCCTCTGCAGACCGCTGACGTACCTCGGGCTAAAGATCTTCACGAGTTTCGGCGTGTGCGAGTTCCTGAACTGCTCGGAGGCCACGCTGCGCTCCTGGCTGCAGCTCATGGAGGCCAGCTACCACTCCTCCAACTCCTACCACAACTCCACGCATGCCGCAGACGTGCTACACGCCACTGCCTACTTTCTCCGCAAAGAGAGCGTCAAGGTTAGAAGAAAAACAGACATTTGGAAAGACTAATGAGTATTTTAGTAGCTGATATATTGCTATACCATAAGTGTAATGTCTTACAAGACATGCCTTTCTAGTATTCATTTTGCTAATGATGTTAAACGTGTAATGCATTGCATAGCTTCCATTGTTTAAATCAAGGTAAAGAGATCTGTTATGATGAGGACTTTGAGACTTGCAACCACAGTTATATATCCCACCTCTGTTGCTCCTAATGTGATTTATTTCCTTTTTCCCCCAGTTAAAGGGCTTTCTATGCACATTTTTACCTTATCCTCAATTGGGATAAGGTAAAAATGTGCAAAGAATGCCGCGTGCTGTACAGATGATAAAGCCCTCAAAGGCAAAGTCATGATTTGTGATTTTGGGCAGTATAAATAAAATTGACGGCCTACATAGCTTTTTTTTTTTTTTAAGATTATTTTTTGGGCATTTTTAAGGCCTTTATTGACAGGACAGCTGAAGAAATGAAAGGGGAGAGAGAAGGGGAATGACATGCAGCAAAGGGCCGCAGGTCGGAGTCGAACCCCGACCCGCTGCGTCGAGCAGTAAACCTCCTATATATGGGAACCTGCTCTACCATACCCAATAAAATATGCAAAACATTGCTTATATAACACAAGAATCACACTAACAAAGCATCAACATGAACAACAGTAACTGTGCTTGGACTTCTGCAAATTCCACTTTTGGTAGCTGGACTTGTGCTTGTTTGGAAAACAGCAAACATGATTTGAAAAACATACAGAATGCATTTGTATATACATAAAATATTAGAGGCATATAGATTGATTTCTACATTTTATTAGCCATTGTAACTGATCACAGAATCATACCAAAGCATATGAAATACAGTACAAAAGAGGCATCTTCCCGATATGTCCCAACTGCCAGCTAAAACCAAATGCAGTACGTTTGAATGTCAGCCAGGATGGTAAAGTTGTAGCTCTGGCTGTTTATTTAAATGTGCATCTGCAAAATGTCTAAGCTGTAATATCCTCTACAGGGATTCTGTATTGAGCCTTCTTTATTGACATTGAAATCCAGCCATAATTTCTTAATGTCCCAGTATGAAAGGCGTCCGCTCATGTTTTACTAACTAAGCTCCAGTCAGTAACGGTGTACAGTATGTTGCAGTGCAGTGCAGTACTGACATCCCTCCGTGTCTCTGCTGTTTTATTCAGAGCAGTCTGGACCAGCTGGATGAGGTGGCGGCGCTGATAGCGGCCACGGTGCACGATGTGGACCACCCGGGCAGGACCAACTCCTTCTTGTGTAACGCCGGCAGCGAACTGGCCATCCTCTACAACGACACAGCCGTGCTGGAGAGCCACCACGCGGCCCTTGCCTTCCAGCTCACCGTCCGAGACAGCAAGAGCAACATCTTCAAGAACATAGACAGGTCGGTAGAGGCAGCTCGCGGTGGTTTGTATTTGCAGCCTAATGGCATGCTTTGTGTTTGTGGAGTTATTATGGATTAGAATAGTGTGTGACGTTATGTTGTTATTGGTGTATTAGCATCAGACGGATCCAGATCTTAACGTTGTCCCCTCCACTGCTGACAGGAATCAGTTCCGGACACTGCGACAGGCAATCATTGACATGGTGCTCGCCACGGAGATGACCAGACACTTTGAGCACGTCAGCAAGTTTGTCAACAGCATCAACAAGCCGATGGCGGCCATAGAAGAGACCAGCACAAGTGTAAGTGAGCTTTGTTACGTTTGTAACTTAAAACGTGTCAGGAAGGCCAGAAAAGATGCTTTATTTTACAGGGCTGTTATTTGCTAATCATTTCTTCAAAGATTTCTGGAAAGTACCCCGCTAATTACTCATTACAGGGAGAATGGAGACAAAGATATGAGACCGTTTCAGTTCACAGTCGTCACTGATTTCCACAGGAATTTTCTTGAAGTTCATTCATTATTAATTTCTCATTTGAAACTGTACTTTTCATATATGTTTATTTAGACAAAATTCACATTTGACCTACTACGCACTGTCTAAAGACTGTGGGTTACACTAGCATAGCAACTAATTATTAAATTGGAAAATGTATGAATTAAACACTTCACCTATAATTAGTGCCAAATTACTTTGTTCTTTTCAAGAAACTTTCAAGTAAATATAAAAAAAAATGCACAGTCAATACTGTAAAACAAAGGGACACGTGTCTCCGTAAATGTGCGTATAAGCAGACGTGTGTGTTATTTCTCCGTATATGCAGATGCTTATGTATTTCGTGTCTTTACTTTTAGAGCGTAAACAACGACTGTGACGGTCAGGCCAACATCAGGAACTCTCCAGAGAACCGTCTGCTGATAAAGAGGATGTTGATCAAGTGTGCAGATGTGGCGAACCCCTGCAGACCGCTCGAGCTCTGCATCGAGTGGGCTGGACGGATCTCTGAGGAGTACTTTGCACAGGTGGGGGGACAACAATAATGCCGCTCAATTAATTAGAAGAATGCATTTGAAAGCTGAGAACAACGCTGTATCTGTAAAGAGAGGCAAAGCATTTGTTTCTTTTGATCCATTTTAATTGTCTCACTTTGCATAATTTCTCAATTATGGCCTCTCACATTCAAAGCTCCAGATTTAGCTTGAGTGTTTGAGTGCTTCGTTGTGATCTGTGTGTGTGTGTCTGTGTGTGTGTGTGTGTGTGTGTGTGTGTTTGCCCTGCAGACGGATGAGGAGAAGAAACAAGGGCTGCCAGTGGTGATGCCGGTGTTTGACAGGAACACCTGCAGCGTGCCCAAATCTCAGATGTCCTTCATGGATTACTTCATCACTGATATGTTTGACGCCTGGGATGGTGAGAACAATATTTTCTTCTCTCTTTTTTCTTCTTCTTCTTTTTTCGACATACTATGCTAAGACTTTTTTGACATACTATACTATGACTTTCTTTGACATACTATACTAAGACTTTTTTGACATGCTATACTATGACGTTTTTTCCACATACTATACTATGACTTTCTTCGACATACTACGCTATGACTTTTTTCACATACTATATACTTTTTATGACTTTTTTTAACATACTGTACTATGACTTTTTGGTTATAAATATTTCAACATACTACACTGATTTTTTTGTGACTTTTTACGACATACTATACTATGACTTTTTTTATAAATTTTTTCGACATACTATTCTTTGACTTTTTTCAACTTTTTTCGACATGCTATGACTATTTATGAATTGTTTCGAAATACGTTATGGATATGGAGAAGTGAAAGACTTAAATCCCTGCTCCCCTGTCTAATTATGCGATCTTGAGATTATTCAGGTATTCCTCTCAGTGGTGTGAAGAACAAATAATCGAACGAAATAGTGTACTTTAAGACTTAGGTGTAGCTCACCAAGATAAGATGTTGACGTTACCGATAGATTGTAATCTGAGGTTGAAGGATCAAACCCCTGTTGTCTCCAAAGCTTTGAATTTTCTGTCCTCAGTAATGTTGAGTAATAAATATGATGTCAAACCATTGTGTTGTGTGCAAATAACTGCAAGTGTGATAAATACCTGCTGATCTTCCTGTAGATTCAGGATTGTGGGTTCAAACCCAGTTGGGATCATTGAATTTTTTACTTTTTTCGAAATACTATACTATGCTATACTATGACTTTTTTCGAAAAATGCTGTACTACAACTTTTTTATAGTTTTTTGCTATACTAATGACTTTTTTTTTTTTATTTCGACATGCTATACTATGACTTTTTTTCGACATGCTATACTATGACTTTTTTTTCGACATGCTATACTATGACTTTTTTTCAACATGCTATAATATGACTTTTTTCGAAATAGTACTGTATACTATGACTTTTTTTCCGACTTTTTTTCCACATACTATATTATGACTTTTTTCGACATGCTATACTATGACATTTTTTCGACATGCTATAATGACTTTTAAAAAAAAAAATTCAACATGCTATACTATGACTTTTTTCGACATGCTATAATGACTTTAAAAAAAAAAAATTTCAACATGCTATACTATGACTTTTTTTCCACATACTATACTATGACATTTTTTCGTCTTTTTTTGACATACTATACTATAACTTTTTGTTGTTTTTGCTATACTAATGACTTTCTTCTGACTTTTTTCAACATACTATGACTTATTTTCGATTTTTTTCGACATGCTATACTATGACCTTTTTTCAACACACTATACTATGGCTTTTAGAACTTTTTTCAATGGATATAGACCCAATTTTTGGTCTTGGTAATGTTGAGTAATAAATACGACGTCAAACCACTATATTTCAAGCTTTGCAAGTAGCTCAGTGTGATAAATACCTGATGATCTACCTGAAGATTGAAGGTTGTGGTTTCAAACCCAGTTGTCATCATTGAATTTCTTACATTTTTTACTTTGACTTTTTTGTAATATTTTCGACATACTATGCTATGACTTTTTCTCACTTTTTTCGACATACTATACTATGATTTTTTTTCGACATGCTATATACTATGAAATTTTTTCGTCTATGATTACTTATGACTTTTTTCGAAATAGTACTGTATACAATGACTTTTTTTGACTTTTTTCGACATGCTATACTATGACTTTTTTCGACATGCTATAATGACTTTTAAAAAAAGAAATTTCAACATGCTATACTATGACTTTTTTTCCACATACTATATTATGACTTTTTTCGACATGCTATACTATGACTTTTTTTCGACATGCTATACTATGACTTTTTTTTCGACATGCTATACTATACTATGACTACTTATGACTTTTTTCGAAATAGTACTGTATACTATGACTTTTTTTCCGACTTTTTTCCACATACCAAATTATGACTTTTTTCGACATGCTATACTATGACTTTTTTTCGACATGCTATACTATGACTTTTTTCGACATACTATAATATGACTTTTTTTTTTTTATTTCAACATGCTATACTATGACTTTTTTTTGACATGCTATACTATGACTTTTTTTCACATTTTTTTCAACATGCTATACTATGACTTTTTTCGACATGCTATACTATGACTTTTTTTCGACATGCTATACTATACTATGACTACTTATGACTTTTTTCGAAATAGTACTGTATACTATGACTTTTTTTCCGACTTTTTTTCCACAAACCAAATTATGACTTTTTTCGACATGCTATGCTATGACTTTTTTGGACTTTTTTCGACATGCTATACTATGACTTTTTTTGACTTTTTTCGACATGCTATACTATGACTTTTTTTCGACATGCTATACTATCAGTTTTTTTTTATTGTTTTTTGCTATACTAATGACTAGTCTCGGTAATGTTGAGTAATAAATACAACGTCAAACCACTGTATTTCAAGCTTTGCAAGTAGCTCAGTGTGATAAATACCTGATGATCTACCTGAAGATTAAAGGTTGTGGGTTTGAACCCAGTTAGGATCACTTAATCTTTTACTTTGACTTTTTAGTAATATTTTCGACATACTATACTATGACTTTTTCTCATTTTCTTCGACATGCTATACTATGACTTTTTTCAAAATCTTTTGACATACTATACTATGCAATACTATGACTTTTTTCGACATACTATATGACTTTTTTCTGACTTTTTTTGACATGCTATATTATGACTTTTTTCGACATACTATACTACAACTTTTTTATCGTTATTTGCATACTAATGACTTTTTTCCGACTTTTTTCGACATGCTATACTATGAAATTTTTTCGTCTTTTTTCGACATACTATACTATAACTTTTTGTTGTTTTTGCTATACTAATGACTTTCTTCTGACTTTTTTCAACATACTATGTCGAATTTTTTCGACATGCTATACTATGACCTTTTTTCAACACACTATACTATGGCTTTTAGAACTTTTTTCAATGGATATAGACCCAATTTTTGGTCTTGGTAATGTTGAGTAATAAATACGACGTCAAACCACTGTATTTCAAGCTTTGCAAGTAGCTCAGTGTGATAAATACCTGATGATCTACCTGAAGGTTGTGGTTTCAAACCCAGTTGGCATCATTGAATTTCTTTTTTACTTTGACTTTTTTGTAATATTTTCGACATACTATGCTATGACTTTTTCTCACTTTTTTTGACATACTATGCTATGATTTTTTTTCGATATGCTATACTATGACTTTTTTCGACATGCTATACTATGAAATTTTTTCATCCATGACTATTTATGACTTTTTTCGAAATAGTACTGTATACAATTACTTTTTTTGACTTTTTTCGACATGCTATACTATGACTTTTTTCGACATGCTATAATGACTTTTAAAAAAAAAAATTTCAACATGCTATACTATGACTTTTTTTCCACATACTATATTATGACTTTTTTCGACATTCTATACTATGACTTTTTTCGACATGCTATGACTTTTTTCGACATGCTATACTATACTATGACTACTTATGACTTTTTTCGAAATAGTACTGTATACTATAACTTTTTTTCCGACTTTTTTTCCACATACCAAATTATGACTTTTTTCGACATGCTATACTATGACTTTTTTTCCACATACCAAAATATGACTTTTTTCGACATGCTATACTATGACTTATTTCGACATGCTACACTATGACTTTTTTTCTACATACTATATTATGACTTTTTCCGACATGCTATACTATGACTTTTTTTCCACATGCTATATTATGACTTTTTCCGACATGCTATACTATGACTTTTTTTCCACATGCTATAATATGACTTTTTTTTTATTGTTTTTTGCTATACTAATGACTTTGTTCTGACTTTTTTCGACATGCTATACTATGACTTTTTTTCGACATGCTTTACTATGACTTTTTTTTTTTTGTTTTTTGCTATACTAATGACTTTGTTCTGACTTTTTTCGACATGCTATACTATGACTTTTTTTCGACATGCTATACTATGACTTTTTTTCGACATGCTATACTATGAGATTTTTTTAATTGTTTTTTGCTATACTAATGACTTTGTTCTGACTTTTTTCGACATACTAGTCTCGGTAATGTTGAGTAATAAATACAACGTCAAACCACTGTATTTCAAGCTTTGCAAGTAGCTCAGTGTGATAAATACCTGATGATCTACCTGAAGGTTGTGGGTTCAACATACTATGCTATGACTTTTTCGACATGCTATACTATGACATTTTTTCGTCTATGACTACTTATGACATTTTTCGAAATAGTACTGTATACAATGACTTTTTTGGACATGCTATACTATGACTTTTTTGACTTTTTTGGACATGCTATACTATGACTTTTTTCGACATGCTATACTATGACTTTTTTTCCACATATTATACAATGACTTTTTTTCAACATGCTATACTATGACTTTTCTTGACATGCTATACTATACTATGACTACTTATGACTTTTTCTGAAATAGTACTGTATACTATGGCTTTTTTTCCACATACTATATTATGACTTTTTTCGACATGCTATACTATGACTTTTTTCGACATGCTATACTATGACTTTTTTTCGACATGCTATACAATGACTTTTTTGGACATGCTATACTGTGACATTTTTTCGTCTATGACTACTTATGACTTTTTTCGACATGCTATACTATGACTTTTTTCCACATGCTATAATATGACTTTTTTTAATTGTTTTTTGCTATACTAATAACTTTGTTCTGACTTTTTTCGACATACTAGTCTTGGTAATGTTGAGTAATAAATACAACGTCAAACCACTGTACTTCAAGCTTTGCAAGTAGCTCAGTGTGATAAATACCTGATGATCTAAAAAAAATTTTTTAAAAATTTTTTTTTTTTTTTTTTTTTTCTTTTTGTAATATTTTCGACATACTATACTATGACTTTTTCGCACTTTTTTGGACATTCTATACTATGACTTTTTTTCAAATTTTTTTCGACATGCTATACCATGACTTTTTTCTAATTTTTTTCGACATGCTATACTATGACTTTTTTCAAAATGTTTTGACATACTATACTATGCAATACTATGACTTTTTTCGACATACTATATGACTTTTTTCTGACTTTTTTTGACACGCTATATTATGACTTTTTTCGACATACTATACTACAACTTTTTTATCGTTATTTGCATACTAATGACTTTTTCCGACTTTTTTCGACAATACACATCAATATTTGTACAATACAAAGACATAAAACGTTTGTTTAAAGAAGCCCTGGGTTTGGATTCAATGTAAGGTATTCCCTCTCCCTATGACTTTTTTTTATTGTTTTTTGCTATACTAATGACTTTGTTCTGACTTTTTTCGACATACTAGTCTCGGTAATGTTGAGTAATAAATACGACGTCAAACCACTATATTTCAAACTTTGCAAGTAGCTCAGTGTGATAAATACCTGCTGATCTACCTGCAGATTCAAGGTTGTGATTTCAAACCCAGTTGGCATCATGAAT
Organism: Perca fluviatilis; assembly: GCF_010015445.1. Taxonomy (NCBI): domain Eukaryota; kingdom Metazoa; phylum Chordata; class Actinopteri; order Perciformes; family Percidae; genus Perca; species Perca fluviatilis. The sequence goes on along the minus strand of NC_053128.1, from coordinate 27,886,106 downwards.
TTTTTACTTTTTTTACTTTGACTTTTTTGTAATATTTTTGACATACTATACTATGACTTTTTCTCACTTTTTTTGACATGCCAATTACTATGACATTTTTTCTTCTTTTTTCGACATACTATGACTTTTTTCTACATGCTATACTATGACTTTTTAGGAATTCTTTCGATTCTTTTTAGGACTTTTTTTTGACAAACTATACTGACTTTTTTCCAACATACTATACTATGACTTTTTTCGACACACTATACTATGACTTTTTTCGACATTCTATACTGACTCTTTTATGACTCTTTAGACATATCGTAATACACTGACTTTTTTATGAATTTTCGACATACTATAATATTACTTTTTTTCAAAATAACTATGCTATGAGTTTTTCATCACTTTTTATGCCATACTATACTATGACTTTTTTATGACAAACTAGTCTTTTAATTTTGATTGAAATTCTACACAGACTGCAAATTCGAAAATCGATTATTGAAATTGGCAAACTACCTTAATAAACAAAGTCAGTCTACAAGGTTAGATCTTTCACTTTATGTTTCATGTCCACCTTATAATTTCCGCTGCAGCTAAAGTATCTCAGCTAAAACCGTGTGTAAGAAAAAAGCAAAAATAGCATACCTTTATTAGTTAGATATTGAGGATGAAAGTTCATTCTTGACATTAATAACATTGGTTTGACAACAAAAGAACAAATCTTAACCACTTTTTTGGGAGTTTTTAGCCACACCTCACTCTTCCTCAAAGCAAATGTAGTTTGTTCACATTGCTGTCAAAGACACAGATGCAGCTGACCCTAAGACTGTTTTTCCTTTGATTGGCTTTCTTTTTCAGTTAAAAAAAGAAACAGGTAGAAACAGAACTAGCTTGGATCAAGACCAGATGTATCATTGACTACATTTCTGATTTGTTTAGCTATTCGAATGGAATGAATGAAACAAAATGTCAGACTATCAGCAAAAAACACAACCTCATACATTCAGATCCTCACCCCTGCCCTCCATTACTGCTTCCAATGATTTCTTAATTTTTCTTGGCAATTGCGGGATAGGCAATCACAGAAAAGAGATGAGAAGGAGGAGATAGCATGATGCTTATAGCTCCCCATTCCCACTGAATTTCCCTTTTAGTTGAGTCTCCCCAAGAGGGAACTTGTTTACTGTCAACGCAGCTCTGATGTCATGGAAAGATTCCAAATGCCAGTGGGACGGAGAGAAGCTGTGAGGGCGTCAGGGGAGTTGGGGAAAATAGTAGAAGGCATGGGGGTTCACGATCACTCGGTGCAGAGAGGAAAGAGCACTCAAGATGGATTTCTCTTAAACACAAAAACACACATGCAGCAGCCGCTTTCAATTCACCAGGGTCACTGTCAGGTCACCGCAGGTTCACTGTAAGTTCCAGAGATGCAGCTTGGGTCATCAACAAACCGGAAAAGAGGATGTAAACAACACGGAGAGAAAGCCAGAGAGACCTTTTCACCCCACGAGTCCCTTAATGTGGGAGCAACATTGCAGAGTGTACATAACATTAGCCACTGTACATGAACTACACACGCACGCACACATCCTAATCGCTTATGTGGAATGATAACAGGAAGTGTCTGATAGCAAGTGTGTCATGTCAGTTGACATTTCACCGTATTTGTTTATTCCTGGATTAGTTTTAGTTTTGTACAAAAGCCTTACATGATAATCTTTAAATAGAGTTTTTTTGTTGCTGCAATTGACCTATCTGGACATCCAAATCTGTGTCCATGTCCGTGACTTTTCTGTGTTTCTCCCCCCCCCCCAGCCTTCGCCAGCCTGCCTGGTCTCATGGAACACCTGTCGGAGAATTACAAGTACTGGAAGGACTTGGACGAGATGAAGTGTAAGAGCCTGCGTCCTCCCCCTCCTTCTTGACCGACCCCTTGTAGCCTCCTCTCATCCATCACTCCGAGCAGGGTAGGACAGCGAATGCAGCCCTGCGGTGAAACAGTTAGTCTCTTCAGCTGTGATTGGTGGAGCTCTGGCCCTCCCCCCCCTCCCAGCACACGCGTTCATGGCCTCGAGCTGGGCGATCGGGGACTCTGAGAGCTGACATCACTGACTGACGAACACTGAGACGCTGTTTCAATCTCAAATCACAGCCTCTTTTCTTATGTGGTTATTGGTGGAGGTGGTGTTCTGCCAGTGGAGAACAGGTTGTCATTTGAGGGCCCTGTCGACTTTATGGCCCCGTTACGTTTTCCTAATAGCACCTCTACGAAACTGTGTGGACCTCACGGCTCACTTGACAATCTGTACCATACAGTATAACCCACCTGAAACCTGCACTTTAGCTAATCAAGACATTTTCATTTTGAGCATCCTCTTGCTGTTTTTGCTTTTTACCGCCTTTTTTTTTTTCCTTTGAACAAATCTTTTCATTCAAAAAAAAAAAAAAAAAAAAAAAAAAAAAAAATTAAAAAAAATAAGTCTTTCTAAAAAAAAGAGGGGGAAAGGGGGGGGGGGGAAAGAGGGGGTTTGTGGGGGGGGGTTTAAAAAGTTTTTAATTTTGTGTCTGGGACCAAATACTTAGCAATCCCTGTTGGCCGTGTACAGAAAGAACTTGCTGGAAAGATTTAAGAATCTAGAGCTCTAGAGACAGTTAGCCAAGTGCCAGGGTCCAATCAGAGGGGGAAAACCAGCCATTACACAGGTTTCCTAAATGATCAGCCCCATATACAGAGCTGACATGGAAGAAGGGCCTGCGTTTGTGATGAGACCATCTAGCTACATAACAGTATCATTGTCCTCTGTGAAGGTCTTTGTCAGAACAAATGGAGGAGCAGAATTGCACTGTATCAGGGCTGTTTAAGTTAGCTGTAATGCACATAATATTCAAATATCAGATGTTACATAACTTTGTGACACTAACTGTAGACATTTGCATCCAGATAAGAAGAAACAAATCTGACTTCCGAGTATCTGAACAATGTTAAGAATAAGCTTTCTACACTGACTGTTGTACAATGGTGCACAAATCCTGTAGAGGCCATGTAACGCTGTTTGTCAAAGCAGCGAGTAGCTGTGCTGGACCTCACAGCGACCTGACAGACAGATGTATGAAGGTGCAGCGGATCCATGTTTGGATCCAGCTTGTAAAATCAGCAGCTTTAGAGCGCAGCGTCTGTCCTCTTCCAAAATTAATCAGCTCCGGCTCTCACAGGGTGTTTGTTAAAACCAATTTTACTGTATCTCAAAAATCCCGCGACTGCAATTCGCCTCGCGGTCGTTTGGCTCGGTTTTCGGGAGAAGTCTAGTCTGTACGTGATTTTCAGATTATTTGGAATCAAAGAAATGAGACAAAGGCCATCGGATGATGAGATCTGAATGATGTGTCTGCCCTCTGGTGGCTACATTGGGGTGTTGCAGTAGTGGTAACATAAAATCAGTGTAAAACAGTGACTCATTTGTCAGATCAGTCATTAACCTATTAACCCATTGGGACTGGGACTAGAAAAGACAATGATTCAGCATTAATATTTGAGGAATTGAACCAGTATTACCTCTTAGTTAATGCATCTGTGTATCTTTCAGAGCACTTTTCTTCAATTTTAACACATTTTTGGAAAGGCCTTTAATATTATTTCATAAAGAAAATTGGACTACAAGTCAAAATAGTAATTAGTGGTTAAATCTGCAGATATCCATCAACTATCTGAGCTGCTTTGGTGAAATTGTGCAATGTCATTATTATATATTACCAGTTCTAGTCCCAAGACTTTTACTCCAGGAAACGCACATTACAGTATTAACCAAATGCACAGAGAGCTCTTTACTGGTGCCTTATTCTTTGGTCATCTTTACACAAACATAAGTATTTTTTGGTTGAAATAGTTCCTCCTCTCCTTTAAAGAAAGAAAAGCCGTACATGTTTTAGATATTTAAAAAAAAGAAAGAATAATATGACCTCGGATATGTGCTTTATGGTCCGTTCTACAGTTTTAGGTTCAACTTGGTGAGTCAGTGTTAATAGTTCTCACAATTGATCCTGAAGCTGATTCAGGGGAAGTTGGATCGGATGTGAATTCCACTACTGCTTTGTCAGTTATTGTTTCAGTTTGCTTTAAAGAGTGAGAACTGGTCACTGGTCATCTACGTCCAATGTATTCATAATGATATGAAGTCATTTTATTGATGGCCAAGGTCTTTAATCAACGCCTTAATCTTGTCATGTCTCAGTGTTTAGATCTGCTATTGTTGCAACACACTGTAAACTACCTAAATGTACCTGCTGTTCTTGTAAATACTCACCCAATATATCATTTGTTGTTTTTACATAATTTGCTTATGTTACTTCTTTTTGGGCCATTAAGTGTTTGCAGGGGTAACATTTTTTTACAGTGACTTGTAATGTGGCTCCACCTCTAAATGTTTAATGACTGCTATCTCTGATCATGAGATATAGAGATATTTTTGAATGAAGATTTCTATTCAACAAAGATAGACACTTTCGATATTTCAGATTTAATATTGACAAGGCCGACAAACATGCCTTTTTCTGTGAGCAGCAGTGACTGGAATGTGAGGATGTCAATTAGATCAGACGACAGCCAGTCGCTTAACGCCTCGCTTTGAGTCTACTGAGGCAGAACCAGATTGTAGAACTGCTTGTTATGTAATAATAAGCCTTCATCACTTACAGTGATCTCTATTTCCTCTAACTTTCATCTCTGACACATACCCGTGGCTGCGTGCCAATGTGTCGTTTTCTATCATTTATAAACAGAAGAATAATTAGAAAGTGACAATGTTATATACAGTACAAATTATTTTTCAAAGAAAAAAAAATGATATTGGCCATGAGAACTGTAATGTGTGTTTTAAAAAATTATACTACCCCATGCATAGTAGTGAGAAAAAAAAAAAAAAAAGCTTACCATCAGAGTCACTTACTCATGTTTGTTTGAAAAGTTGAATTTAGTTTGCTCTCGGGATTATGATGTCTTATTTTGATGTTCTCTGTCAAACAGAAATGTATTGTGAGAGACGATTAAAGCATTCTTTAAATATGAAGTTGTTACATGACTTGACAGCGACAAATTTAGCAGAATAGTTTGACACTTATTTGCGTTCTGGTAACGAGTTAGGCGGGAAGATCAATCAACCAGGAGATAGAGAGCATTGCTTAAAATAAAAACTGGAAGCAGAGGAGAACAGCTAGCTATGTCCAAAGTTTAAAAAAAATCTGCCAGCACCTCCAAAGCTCACTAATTAACACAATATGTGTTGTTTGTTTAACCCGAAGCATGAAAACTACAAATTGGGGGTTTACTGGGGGTATGTGCAGGATGTAAAATAGGGGTCGACCGATACTGTTTTTTCATGGCCGATACCTTTACCGATTATTAGCAGTTAACGAAACCAATAAACGATATGCATTTCCAATACAAATCTAAATCTTTTAGTCAAAATTAAGATTTTGGAATGTTACGAACTCCAACACAAAACTTTGTTTAAATGCTTGAAGCAATTATTGAATAAATTAGAAAGTTTCAACATAATACCCAGTAACAGAGAGTCAGATGGTGTTGTGGGGAACATTAAGACAGACTCCGTGGGGAGTGAAACAAAGCAGAGGGACAGACACAGAGCTGTAGCCGAGCCAAAGAAGCGCACTTTTTAATTAACTAAAACTTAATTAATTAAGGGCCGATAATCGGTCTATCCCTAATGTAAGATATCAGTTAGTGAGCTTTAGGGGTGATGGCAGCTAGCGGTTTGCTCGTGTTTACGGGCTTTATTCTAAGCTAAACCGCTTCATATTTAGGGGACAGCTATTACAGCGGTAGAGACCTTCTCATCTAACTTTCACCAAGAAAGCAAATAAGCAGACTAAGGACTGAGGACTGAGGAATGAGGACTAAGGTTGCTCAAACAGCAGCAGCCAATAACATACGTGCTCAGCCCTGACAGGGAACGTCCCGTACAAGATACCTGACTTCACAACATCACAACACTTCAGGCTGGAAACAAAAATGAAGCAAATAGTTTCTGAGATGAGGTATTTAGTGAGTTTTTTTTTATTTAAGCTAAATACTTTCAAGGCAAACAACCATTACATTATCATTAAAAGCAAACAACAATCTTTACAATAAATTCAAATGATTTGAGACTAGAGATGCACCAATCCGACTTTTTCAGTCCCGGTACAGATACCTGGGCTTTGGGTATCGGCCTATACCGAGTACCGATCTAATACCAGTGTTTAATTAATAAGCTGTATGCGTCACGGTGTGGAAGTGACCGGGGATCATTCTTTTACGTGTTAGGAAATATCTGGCTTGACATTGACATTTGCTTTCCAGACATTGACAATTGACATTGCTTTCCTAACTTTGTTAAACAAAATGAAACAAATAAATACATACATATATATGCATTTACTGAATTGTTATTTATTATTAAAATACTAATAATAAAGAATTGACTTGAATAGATCGGCAACATTGTCATGGATACCCGATCCAGCTTTTTGAGTGAGTATCGGATCAGTGCATCCCTTTTGGAAACCATGGTTAAAGGTCAGAGTCCTCCATTCTCCTCCAGTTTTTGGAAAAGTGCCAGGCTGCGGAGGTGGGACTGCCGTTCTCCGTTCTTCCACAGAATCAGCAGGTGGTCTGTCGAGCAGGTGACCAAACCGTTCTCCTTGAAGCTCACAAACATCTGAAAGAAGCACAAATAGGGGGGTGTTAAAGCACTATTGTGATACTGTTTTGAAGTAGAACGCAAGTTCGGACATCATTGGGATCGTACCTGGACTGCGCCCGAGTGTCCAATCAGATCACCCGTCAACTCCAACGTCCTGATGTTTGGGACGTCCATGACCTTCTTTGACGCAGGACTGGTCTGTTTGTTTGACCTGCCGAAAGTCCACATTCCAAAGAGCCCTGGTGTGATGGACAGAGAGAAAAGACTTGTATTTAAAATGAATAAAAAAAAAAAAAAAAAAGATTAGAGAAGACAATAAAAAAAATAGATATTGTGCATCCTGTTCTTGTTACTTATACAATGGCAATGGGTGGTTACTGATGAACAAAATGTTTTTCTAGGATTGGCTAAAAACAGCAATTACATCATTAGAGGAGAAAATCCATCAGAATGTCTGAGGGTGAAACTACCAAACTTAAAGCTGCTCTAATCAACATTTTTATACTAACAATGGATCAAATGACAACATGTAATTTGAATGTATTCCTCAGATGTCAATGTTGTTGTTCAATTTCAATCTAACTTAGCGGCAAGCTTTGGAAATGACTTATGTAAAAATCGTGTTTTCTGGAGAGCTGCAGGAGACAAGTTGTATGCACAACATTAACGTATCGTCACCTTTTCAGTTGGTATGTTGAACTTGTTAGCAAACAGTTGCCTATTTACACATCTAGCAGTTACGGAGAAACAATATCATTCATTTGGAGTCATGTTTGTGGCCAACTGATGAATATTCTCCCTATGCTTTTGGTCTCTAACAACTCCTGAGGGAAATAGCCGTCTCTTTAGCTGCTCAAAGCGAGACTATGTTCACCACCTTGTCCCTTACTGGGTTTTTCTGCTGTTTGCTGCTGCTTTTTCTCCGAAAAACAGCTGCCTGCTGCCGCCGCAAAACAACCCCGAGAGCAGTGAGAGTTGAGTCTGGGCTGGAAAGCTAAACAATGAGTTGAAACCCAAGCAGTGGGGAACTGCATAAATATTTTTCACTGTGACCCCTTCCACATTGGCAAATACACCAGGTTGAAATATACTAAACGTTTTCTTTAAAGACCACAGGAGATGCAAGTCATTAATTTTCCTGGAGACACTAAACAAGTGATAAACAAATAATTGGCCTTTGGTGATGATTAGCAAGTGATGTAGCCTGCGTGTACTCTCCAGAATCACCACAGCTCCACACTGAGTGCAACCATCAAAGACAGCGCGACCACACACACACACACACACACCCCTTTAGACTACCCCACTTAAGCAGGCACTTAAACACAGCCTCTCTGAGTGCTGGTACAGTACTTTCCTTTGATTTACACAATACCACATCTGGACTGCATTACCACACAACCACACAACCACACACACACACCCACACACACACACACACACACACACACACACACACACACACACACACACGTTGAGTGCAGGCAACTTCCCTCAGTCTTTGAACTTTTCTGATTCCTACTTATGTGATCTATCACTAGGAATGGAATCCAGTGTGAATGTGTCACCTGGAGAGGCTGGCTCAGCAGGCAAAGGCAGGTCTTGGATCTCCCACATCCTCACACTGCCATCTTCAGAGCAGGACATCAGCTCGCTGAAACAGAGACAGTGTCCCACCAACACTTTAGTCTTAACGGCACATCTTTGATCAAGTAGAATTATATTGTGTGTTAACACACATGTTAAGAAGAGAATTTCGACCAGGAACACGCCGACATGATATCGGTTGAATAAGCCAATGCTGAGAAATGACATTCAAATGAAATGATTAAAACAGAATCATATATTCAATATTTTTCACAGAAAAAAACAGAGGTCCTGGGGACGGTTGAAACGGGCAGATATACAGTAAAGGCTTTCCCTGAAGAGAAGGGTTTATATTTTTTTTGTGATCTTGACGTAGTTGAGGAAGAATTTCATTTTGTGTTTCCTTGCAACATATTAGTGACCTCAAGAAAAATCGGTTCAAATTCAAAGAGTCCCGATTTGTTTTCAGAAGGTATTATGTTGAGTTGGCTTTTTTCATTTTTCATTTATTTTGGTGGGATTTATAGACAACGCATGCTGGCTGAGAATGCGAGCACTGTATCATTCATAATGGGAAACTTCCATTACATAAATGTAATCTCATAAAATGTTCTCTTTTTCAATTTATGGAACTGTAGGTTATAATTTGCCATATGATCTTTTTGTTAATTGTTGCCATCTAGTGTCTTGTAAGCCTAGAAAAGACGAGCACTATTTGGTGCAAGACACCAATATAAACCAATTAAAGCTTTAGTGCGTAACTTTTTATATTCATGAACGTCCGTTATATTTAAGCCATTGCCAAATAAGTTGCTACAAAGCTAATTAGGACTATCAGCTCCACACAACTCTCTCTGGATTTCTCAGTATGGCTATGTTCAGAAGATTGTGTCGTCCGCGCAGAAACTTGAGTGAAGATAATGTATCATGTGTACGCGTCAACAGTTTTGTTGTCATTACTTAGAATTCCTCATGGGTGCGACAGAAACTACGCACTATAGCTTTAAATCAGTGACCGTTATGTTAGTTGTTTTCTTTTGTACATCAAAAATGATGATTAATACTGTATTGTACAGGGCGTGGCCAGGTTAGCTCAGTTGGTAGAGCAGTAGAGGTTTATTCCTCGACGCAGAAGGTCCAAGGTTCGAATCCGACCTGTGACGGTTTCCTGCATGTCTTCCCCCCTCTCTCCCCTTTCTTATCTAGCTGTCCTATCCAAAAAATAATCTTTAAAAAAAACATAACATTAATTTTTGACAGGTGCACCACGATCCAGACAGCATCATCTAAATACTAAAAAAGGACTCAGCTTTTGATTTAGAAGAAGATCATAATAAAAAAAAATGAAATAGCAGTATTGTGAAGATCTTTAACCACATTTAGTAAGCTTGCTGCATGCGATTGTATTTCACACCACCTTTTTTTTATTTATTTTAATTTCTTTTATTTTTTTATTTTTTATTTTTTATTTTTTATTTTTTATTTTTTTTTTTTTTTTTTTTTTTAAATCGGACCCATTAAAAGAGCCATTTGAGTCGTTAACAGGTGTCTGCGCTTCACTGAAGGAATCCAAACATTCTGATATGATCTAAACTTGTTGTTTTTAGTTTTGAAGCAAAGAAGGAGGGTAGTGGCACACTCATGTGGATGAAAAATGGATTACATGCTTGTGGAACTTTTCAGTTTAGACCAGCGGTTCAAAGGGTCGCAAGATAAATCTGAAGGTTTACCAGATTATTAACTGAAAACAACATAAAGATATGTATATTACACAAACCTATGCCTTTTTCTTTAGTCTTACCTATAATATTTGCTTTTGCACATTACTGAACCATTTTAAGTGTTTGAGATTCTAATATTATAATCAAATAATCTAATAAAATGAAAAATAAATCGGTCTTAGGTTGAGAGACAGCTGGTAGGACAAGGGGTCCCAAGTTGAGATTGTTTTGTTTAAAGGGGTCAAAAGCAAAAAAAAAAAAAGGTAGGGAACCACTAGCCTAGACTTTTGTCATCATTTACAGTGTAAAAAAAGATCTCCATGGTTTTATAATGCATCCATGGAGAAATGTATTCTTACAAATGCTCTAAGAGGAGATCATTCATAGTAGCATACAGTTGCAAATAAAATATTCATTCAAAGAGAAGACAAATTATCTTTTGAAATGAATCATACTGCAACCCTACTTTTTCCACACTTACAGGCATTTTCCACTGGGCGCGTCTCTGCTGCGATCCGAAGGCGCCGCGGGCCCCGCGAGCAATCGCGGCCATTCAAGTCAATGCTCGATTTTCGACCTGCCGCGCAACGGCGCGTCCCGGAAGCGTGCGTGAAGCGGCTCTCCGCTCCATTCCGCCAGGTCTATTTTCATGCGAGCAGTTCATAAACACGTATTTGTTCTGTAAAGTACTTGTAGAGACAGACAATAAAATCTGCGAGTCTGGCAGCAAGGCGCTCCGCTTCTGAGACGCTCCCGGTGTGGTACGGCCCGTGGCGGAGGACAGAACAAAACCGGAACGCAGTCGGAACGCACCAGTGGAAAAATGCCTGTAAGAGACAGGAACTGATATCGTACCTGTCAGATAACAGCATGGTGTGTAAGACATTAGAGTCATGGGCCACCTTCCTGTAGGCTACCACGGTCTTGGTCAGAATGCTGTACACATACAGACCGCTGCCCACAGCTGCGAGGATGTGCTACAAAGCACACACAAAAAAAAGGTTTTGTTATGGATTACGATAACAAAACAACATACTAACAATTTGAAATGATACCCAATAGGTGCATCCACTCATGCCGTCTTCCTCACCCTTCCATTGGTGGTCAGATGCTGAATTGACATCTCACTGGGTTTGGGAGCAGCCAAGCGTATTTCGGCCTGGGTGCAAGCTTGTGACTCCTCCCATAGGATGTGCTCATAGGCCAGGATGTTCCAATCAATCGCATCCCATAAGATCAACTCGCCCGCATGGGAACCGCTGGCAAAGAGCCCGTCTGAGGAAGACACAGAACTAAAGTCATATGAACCAATGCAATTTTTTTCTTCAAAGATGAGTCAGAGTTTCCTGACAGACTGACCATTGACGTTGATGAGAGCTCGAATCCTGTCCTGGTGGTCGGACAGACAGCGGATCTCAGCCACTGACAGGGAGGAATCAGTAGAGTATGTCAGCCTGTAGATCACTGCGAAGAAGAAAATATAATGGTCAACATTCTTTAAAGTCATTTAGTTTAGTTTTTTATCTATTTGCACATAATGAACATTCTTGTCATCAAAACCCCTCTCATACCAATCTCTTTATCCATAGCAGCTGCTATACAGTTCTTGGGCAGCTCTATCAAAGCAGTTATTCCTGCAAAATTCCAAAAACACGATGAAAACATTAATCAGTTTGTGTACAAAAAGCAGTGTCAGGGGTGAGCATAGTCGGTGCAACAATCAACATGAGTTTTATTGTTGACAGATATTTTTTCTTTTGTTTCTCCTCACCAGTGTCGCTGTGGTTCTGCCTGTGACACTGCAGCTGAAAGTCTTTGTTCCACACACACAGTTCTTCCCCGCCGGAGACCCACACACACAGCCGCTCCAGCACCAGCAAACACTGAGAGAGACACACAGAGACGTATCAGCTCATGAGATACATGTGCTGTGCTGTGTAAACACACACACACACACACACACACACACACACACACACACACACACACAGCAAAGAACATAAATCAAATACAATTAGCCTATAGATGGTGCAATTAACTCTAATCTACGATCAAGAGGAGGCAATTACAATTTTTATCTTAAATCATAACTAGCAGAATAACCTTTAGAGTTAAACATTTAATTAGCATGTTATGTATCTTGCCAATCAAAACTTAATTGCCCAAAGTTGGATGACTGGAATATCCACACAAAAAAGTAATGTGAAGGACTAAGACGTCCTGTACAGGCTCTATATTGGTATGTATAGTTTGGAGCATTTCTGCAGATATAACTGTTTTTTTAAGATAAAAAAATATTTGCTTGCATGATGCATTTCAGACAGGTTCTTGTAAGGGAATAATGGTTTACACAGAAACCAGGTGTAACATGAAACACTGAACTGCACAAAGCAGATGTAGGAAAATTAGATTGGGTACTCATTCAGAATTACATAAACAGCAATTTCTCAAATTGTTGGCTTGATAGAGATGAAACCTTAAAGGAATAAGCCACCGTTTGTTGAAATAGGGCTTATCACCCTTTACCCTGCCTGTAGATAGGTGGGCCAACGCATTTTTTGTCTCAGTGCAAGTAATTAGGTTGTTTTTTTGTCTTTGGTTGGCTCACTTTTACTCACAACATGCTAACCGGCAACATAGGATTCCATTCACTACGCTAAGCTAACTAGCGGTAGCGCTGCCGGTGTTGCACCGGACTAAAACCATGCATGCACAAAAAATGCGTTGGCCCACCTATCTACAGCTAGGGGAGACCGTGATAAGCCCTATTTCAACAAACGGTGGCGTATCCCTTTAAACTTAGCACATGACAATGCGCTGTTTTGTGTGCATAACTTAAGCAGAGTGGAAAACATCCAACCGAGACGATGCCAGTCAGGTTTTGTCATCTATTGTTCATACGGCCACTTTTTTTACAAGTACTATAGTTTTTTTACAAGCATTATGAAAGTCAATAACATAAATGCTTAAAATAAGTTATTCTAAATGTTCTAAAAACCATAGCTGTCATGAAAACTGATTTCCTTTACTTAACCAGTGCCAATTGGTAGTTCTATGCACAGGAGGAGTGATATGAATGGACCACTTTTTCAAAAATGGAAGATGTAACATTGCTGGCTTCATCTAGCTGTTAAAGCGATGTTTGTCATTCAGACACGGGTGACTTTTACGGCTTTATTCAGACATGACGGGAATGTTAGGGAAGGTGGAAAGTAATGATCTTAGGGCGCTTTTACACCTATAGTTTGGTAGACTCTGATTCAGGGGTGAAATTGCATTTGGTTCGGTTTGCTTTCACACTGCATTTTGTCAAACGCACCAAACACTGTAAACACACGTCACACGATCAAGACGGTCGCTTGTTTATTGGACAGAATATCCCAAACTCCCCGACACTTCTGGTCTTAAAATTAATAGAGCAACATCAAATTTTTCTGGATCTGCTCTAGTGTTTCTAATATTTTAGAAGAAGGCGAACAATGTGAGCTGCTGACAGGCAGCGAGTGAAGGAGAGAGTGTTGTAACAGACGACCAGCGATGTGTGCTTAAAACAGCTTATGGATCTGAAAGTTATCATCCCTTAAATCATATACAGTATAAGTCCGTAAATTGTGCAAGGTTGAAATTGCGGGCTAGTAAATGCTGTTTTTTGGTTCACTTCCTGTATTTGGGTCGAATCGCATTCTCACCTGAAGTGAACCAAACTCTAGTTCAACTCTAGTCTCAAGTTCACTTGAAAGTGTAGCGAGACTCCAGCGGACCAGAGGTCTTTTGTTTGAGACATTTGAGAAGCTGTAACCTGCAAACGTGCAGCATTTTTCACAGTTTTTGCCTGAAAAAATGCCAGAAACGATGAATTGATCATTATAATAGTTGTTATTATAATTTCTGACGATGTTCGTGTGTCACCTCGTGCTGCTGTAGCTGTTATGTCAATCTGACAGCATTCAATTCAGACTTGTGTTGTGCTGGAAGCCTTATGGAAACGTTATTAGGTCCGACCTAGTAACATTGGCATTGTGACTTTGACGTAAAAGTGACTTATTCAGACATGAGACCCACATGCAAATTACCACAACATTTATGTAACAAGGTAAATGTCCAAAAGGGGGCGTATCAATTACCTTTACAGAAGACTGAAGATCTGAAATGGTCTGAACCCTGTTGCCTGTATCAGGGTCCCACAGCTGATAAATCAGTTTAAGGGAAATCCAGTTTGAATTACAAGCACAACGATAACATAGGAATGATTTTGGTGTGTGTTTGAATGTAGGCGTCTTTGCTGTGTAGTTTGAAATGAGGATACACTGAGACTTCGGTCTGAGGAGGCTGTGATGAGCGAGGTGTGCGATGTGAGTCCATTATTACAGGTGAAGGTGGTTATGGCTGTTATTTGCTGGGAATGGCCCCTCAGCTCCTGCAGCCTCTCCCCGGTCTAACAGTCAGAAGGGGGGAAAAAAGCAATTAGTGCCACGGTGTTGTGTGCAATTTCACAATGCACTGAAATAATCAACTTGCAGCATATCACCTCAACATTCCACACTAAAACAAGGCCATCATCGCCCGCTGACGCACATCTGGAAAACATAAGTGAAAAGGTATGAGTTTTTGCAAGTAGACTCATACGTGACAAAAATACATCAATGCACTTGGCAGGCCTCATCTTAGACGTAGTCAAACACACCAAGTTAATCTCTATCGGTGGGAGGAATCATTTCCCGTAGGTCCATCACCACCTGAGAAATCTTAAAAAAATAAAATAAAAAAACATCTGTCCGGGGGCTTTCCACCTTCACTTGCCCTCTGACCCTGAACCATCCACACTCCCTGTTCCCAAAATTAACAGACAGGATGACCGGATATAAAAAAAGAGAGATAAAGTGAGAAGAGAGGAACTGTCAAGGATATATTTTCAGACTTCAAAAGCAATCTGGAGAGAATTTTCTGGCCTTTGCCCCTGACTGTGGACCTGTGTGCGGAGAGGACGAGACCCAGTGGAGGGGGTTGTTACTGGAGGAGACCAGGCGTGAAGCACACGCGCGCTAACACACACACACACACACACACACACACACACACACACACACACACACACACACACACTTAGTATAAATCCCAATCTGAACACTTATGCAGACCCACTCTACCATGCCAGTGTGCAGCATGCTTCCACAAAGCAGAGCGGAGCAGAGAGCAGGTGCAAAACCTTTATATGTGTGTGCATGTGCGTATGGGCAGCATTAAAAGGGCTTTGGTTATACTGTACTGTGCACACACACAATCACATAGTGGTGATGATTGGGCTCTTGTCATGCTCTGTAAGTTTTCTGTAGGTGAGGATCTACTGTCAATCACACAAGGATGGAGGCCAGCCAAGGGTAGAGAGGAGAGAGGTTAGAAAGAGAGAGGAAAAAAACATAGGGGGGGGGGTTGTGGTCTGCTTACCTGAAGTCATCAATCTGCACCAGAAATCGAACAATGTCAAAATGTCCTTTCAGCACCTGCAGCTCAGTGAACCAGTTTTTGGGCTGTTCCTCTCCGATGCACAACACAGAGCTTTTCTGCAGACATAAGAGGGAAAGTAGTGAGACAAACTGGCTGAGGTGCAGAGGTAGACAGTGGACTCTGGCTGAAAGAGTGTAGAGCAGGGACAGATATTGGTGAAAAGTACATTTGCTCAAGTATTATACTTCCTACAATTTTAAGGGCTTTGTAGTTTAATTATTTCCATTTCCTGCTACTTTATACTTCAGCTATGATTACTTTTCAGATTAAGATTTACCTTTAAACAATAGGATACACTTATTATATTCAGTGCATTGTTAAAGATGAAAGCTGTGGTTCCCAGCCTTGTTGGTTTGTGAGTTGTTAACAGTTTCCCCCTCTAAACTTCTTAGATTATTTTATTTTCAAAGCCCAAAAGAGGTCAAATTGTCCAATATTTAACAAAGAAACAAGGATTCTGCTAAATAAATAGTGAAGAACTTTGTTTTCTATTCTTTCCAACCTGAATAATAATCTCATGACTCCTCAGATTTATCTTGTGACCTTTGAAAAGGTTGCGAACCACTGGACTAAACAGCTTAACTCTATATACTATACTATACTACTCTATAACTATAAGTGCAAAAGAACAGAATAGTTCACTAACACACAAGAACAAAAAGCATATATAAAAGTAATGACAGGAAAGAATTAGACATAATCAGAAACTATTTAGACATCATGATTTAAATGTGAGGACCTTTTTTTTTCCCAAAGCAAGCTCTTGATAACATGTTCTTTGGCATGTAAGTACGAGTACATGCAGGGTTCAAAATAAATTAATTAACGTTTTTGTCCACCAGCCAAATGGCTAGTGAATGTTCAAATGTAACCAGCCACTCAATAGATTGCCATTGTTTTTTGGCTGGTAAGTGAAGCAAATCTACCGGCCACACACATTTTACCAGCATTTGGCTGGTGGGTGGTGCTAATTTTGAACCCTGAGTACATGTATTGTTTTGTAAAAAGGAAGATGGAGATGGTCAACTTGTCTGGTATTATAAGAACAAGTTTGAGAATAAAATTTAAAGATGTTGCTGAAAGATGATGGGAGAGAGAAATATATTTACATACATATCTGATAAATATTGATATGAAAAATACTGTTTTCTGACCAGGGGGACAGAGGCCTCTTTAGAATTTGACGAAGTTGAAAACAGTGGTGGAAGAAGTATTCAGACATCTCACTTAGGGCTGAACGATTAATCGTTTTCAAATCGAAATCGCGATTTGAAAGAATGCGATTACTTAGTTGAATGTTTGGTGTAACATTTGGTTTAACATTATTTATTCCTGTTTTATTATGATTATATTTACTGTTTTTTATAAGCTAAATGCTGGAATAACATTACATATCACTTGGAACGCTGGTGATATCACGCTGGAAATTCATATCCATGTTCCTCGCATAAAGATCAAAATCAAAAGACCTTTATTTTTCCCATAAGGGAACTTCATTGCTATAGAGCAGTTTTGATGTGTATCCTTTTATAATGCTCCATGGCATGTTTTATCTGTTACAGAGACAATATTGAACTTTAGTTAAACTTTAAAAAATAATATTCGCAAATGGTATCTGGCAGACAAATTGATTTTTTTTTCTTCCTTAAATCATTCAGCCATAAATCTCACTGAAGTAAAAGTATCCATGCCACAATTTAAAATACTCTGTTACAAGTAAAAGTCCTGCTTTCCAAATCTTACTTCAGTAAAAGTCACAAGTATTATCAGCGTAACTGTATAGACCTTTTTCACCGCAGACATGTTGTCATGTCATAGTAGGAAAAGCACAGGTGTATTCAAAACCATTACTGTTGGCTGCATTCCACTTAGGAGAGGTCCTGGTATTGTGCATGCTGACTCATTGAAATATCTTACTGGGACACTTGATGGAATTGGGCCATCGTTAAGGTTATCAATTTCAGCTGTGCTTTTCCTACTATGACAGGTCAAAATGTCTGCTGTAAAAAAGATCCATTATTGACTTTAGCTGAACCTAAGAATGCACTTTTGCAAGTGCAAGTTTCAAAATAAAAGAACTCACTATGCAACAATGTAAGCAGCATTGTGATGTTGTAGCATGCTGCAGTAGAGCTAATTTTACTAACGGTTTACTGTTGGGTGGTTTGATATACTGTTCTGCTCATTATGTTTTTAGAATCTCCATCTGCAAATTAACTGCACCTGTCTTATTTCCCTCGAATGCGGTGAAGTTGAATCATGAAGTAACATAACAATTTAAATACTCAAGTAAAGTAACGTTACAATTACCATGCGTAAATGTACTTAGTTACTTTCCACCAATGGTCGACAGTCTTACAAAGAGATGTATATTTGCCCAAAAAATATGACCATAAATACAATATGGATATACCATGGAATAATATAGACATAATCAAAAAGACAAGCTGATTAACAGCTAACATTAGCCTTAAAATATTAGCTCTACTGAGGTAACGTTAGCTAGCGTTACAGCTTACCTCCGCTGAACCCTGAGCTTCTCGACCACCAAGAATCCACCGAAGCATCGTGTTTTATCGGTTAACGTCAGCTGAAGGAAACAGAAAGAAGCCAGTGTACATATTGTATGAATATGAGCCAAAACAAAGCTGGACGTGTAACTAAAAGCACAGCAAACAAGCTAACGTTACATTATCTCACCACTCATTAGCGTAAACAGAGAAACCCGAGACGCTTCCGCTTGATCAATTATCGTCCTTTTTATCGCCCTTTCGAGAGGATTTTGAGATGTAACACCGCTTCGTGTTGTTGACCGGATAACTTCACCAAAATCTAGCGTTAATACAGTTAAGTATGTAAGATAGCTGCATGTTATTCCCATAGGTTATTCCTGTGTCACGACAACAACAAACCATTCATGTGACTCAAACTACGGAAGCCTTGGTTGGACAAAATTCATTCAGCCCAAATAATACTGGGAAGTGAGTATAACCATAGACATAATATTATGTCTATGAGTATACAGCTGTCGTATAAAAACAATGATGCAGTCACTGGTTTAACAGCTGTTGTAATTTTATTTTAAAGTTGTTCCTGTGCATTTTTATGAAGCTCAACGGCATTTACTTGTGTTGTATTTTATTCATTTATCAAGTTTTCCCTCCAGACAGATATAAAAATAGGAACTCTGTTTTGAATAATATATCGTTTTTCCACAAAAAAGGTAAAATTACCTCCTCTAAAAGTATTGAAAATACATCTAGCCTACTGCTTAACCTCATTGAATAATCAAAATGTATGTACAAACAGTGTTGCCAGTTTTGACAAAAACTCTACAAGTTTTCCCAGGACACACTTTTGGTCTTTTGCTTTATCAGTATAATTAGGCAAAACCAAAATTATAATAATGATTTATTTAAGTATAAGTTACATTAAAAGTTAAAAGTTTAAAAAATAAATAAATAAATAACCTGACAAATTGAAATTTTTAAATTTTTTGGTTTCGGTGATTATGTTATCCATCATTGTGTGTCAACTAAACAACACACCCAAACGTCTATTATCTGTCTTTATATGCACTGAAGGGTTCAGGTTTCCACATCACATGTGTGTAAGTTGCATATTGATTGGACCACAATTGGCTTCCAAACTAGTTTACTACTGCTTGGATGTACACAGATTTAAGGTATGCGTGAAAAAAAAGTATTCTAGTGTCAAACTCTGCACATACATCATTCTGCACAGAGATACTCAAACATCCAACAAACAAGAATAAAACATTTTGAGTGTCATTCTCCTTTTTACTACTAGATGGCAGTGTGTAACAATCCCATGAGATCAGAGGAAGGTTCAAACCTCCCTTAGCTAGGAAAAAACAAGTAGGCCTATTTTTACCAAATGTTTCCCTTTGCGTTTTCTAAGTTATATGTATCATTCCTAAAAGACTAAATCAACTCATTTGATTGTTTCTCTTGCATGAGTTAAACACTCTGCCTACAGTTTGTCTTACTTCCCCTTATTTCTCTCCTCCACCCCATGACTTCTGCATTGATGTTGACCTGCTCTCCCTCTATATCTTCCTCCTCCGTCCTCCTTCTCCTCTTTTCGGTGTCTCCTCTGTTAACACACAGATACACACACAAACCAGACACACACAGTCACACGTCACCCTAGCTGTGTCTACTCCTGCTCCCCCGATTGAGACGACACGCAGTGTAGGGCCTGTGACCTTCATGGTGGCTCAGATCTGCGGCTGGCACTGATTTCTGATTTAGTGTCGATCCGCCGCGCTTGTCAGGGGCTGCGAGGTGCTTTCCATGCGGTAATAGAAAAGCTCAAGGGCAGCTAGAGAGAGGAGGAGGGTTAGGGAGAGGGATTGGTTGAGATGGAGTGAATGGGTTTTAGATTTGGGAATGGGTGACGCTCTGTTTGTTTAACTATCTGTCAGATATCTGGATGAATAGGTCAAATATGTAGAGAAGTGTTTCCAGTCAGTATATAATGAATGCAAAACGAGAAAGAATGTGAGCCACGTACAACAAGACTGCAGCCATGCTAGCAGCTCTTGTGAGGCTGTACATAGGCACAGTGGTGCTTTGAGCTAAAGGCTAATGTCAGCAGGATCATAAAAAGATGGCAAACATGCTGACATTAAGCATGTTTACCATGTTCACCATCTTAGTTTAACGCCTTAGTATTACTCACTACTTAGCACTCAACACGAAGTACAGCTGAGGCTGAAGGGTAATGCCTCTAGTTTAGCAGGTATTTGGTCATAAATCAAAATATTGGACACATACAAAATTTTATCTGATGATAGCGTTAGATGAAAAGTCAGAGAATCAAAGTTACTACAATTCATCCTAAGGGGGACATGCATGTCTGTACCAAATTTCATGGCAATAAATGTGAACCTCATGGTGGCGCTAGAGGAAAGGTCAGGGGTCATTGAAGTAATTAGGATTCATCCTATGGGCACAATGAATGTCTGTACAAAATCCCATGGCAATTCATGTGACAGTTGTTGAGATATTTCAGTCTGGACCCAAGTGGTGGACCAATCAGTCAACAAACAGACACTGGTCATCACACTCAAAACCACAAATGTGAACCTCATGGTGGCTCTAGAGGACCATCAACAAAGTCATTAGGATACATCATCTGGCAACTATTCTGCACAACGATGTACCAATTTATCCAGTAGATGTTGAAATAGGTCACAGAATAAGTGAAGAATATGACCTGTTATTGTACTAAAGGAAAAGTCAGGGAATCACCAAAGTCATTAGGATTCATCCTCCAAATTTAATGGTCATCAATCCAACAGTTGTTGAAGTATTTCAGGACCAAAGTGGTGAAACAACTGACCCATTAACAGGCCAACGTTGCCGCAATATGGCTAAAAAATAAGCACATAGAAAATGTGGTTACACTTTACTTGAAGGTATTTACAGAAGAGTGACATGACACTGTGACATGAACGTATCATAAACATTATAAACAAGTCATTAACGTTTATGACATAATGCTTCTTTTAGTAAGTGTCATTCGGTTTTTGTCATGATAAGTTATGGTTAGGGTTATGGTTAGGGTTAGAGTTAGGGTTCATGTGTCATGACAGTGTCATGTGTTCATGACAGTGTCATGTCACTCTTATGTAGATACCTTCAAGTAAAGTGTTAACGAAAATGCTATATGGCCAGGATGGTGCCAGGAAATGAGACGGGAAAAGATAAACAGAGTTAATAATAATAAAAAAACAGGTGAGCACAGACAGGGAGGTACGGTAAAGATTTGGGAGTCCACTGGGAAGAAATGGGAGGGAAAAGTAAGTGATCCCTGAGTGCAGCGGCCTCGGCCTGGTGTAGACAAGGTGTCAAATATGACCAATGGCAGGAATCAGCTAAGAGGTGAAGTCATGATGCGATGGCCACCAAAACACTCCCAGCACTGAAGACCAGAGTCAGAGCAGAGTAAAAAGTCTGCCTGCTCCCTCTTCTTCAGCGACAGTGCCTGATCTCCCCTATCTACACCCTTTAAGGAAAACAAATGGTTATGTTGATGGAAAAGGAATTAAGCTGTAATTTAACAATGGGCCAGCAACGGTATTCAATAACGCGCTCCCTCCCTCGCTGTACGGAGGGGTCTTGTAGAAGAGCGAGTCTCATTCTTGACCAACACACTTCACTGTCCCTCTTCATCAGGCTTTCGCTGTGTTATGCTTTCCCTAGCGTGGCCTCTGCCTCACATGGGATCTGCACTCAGACCTTAACACGCAGGAAAGGAACTTCATAAGTCCACAGCTAATGATTCGTCCATAATTCCTGCTTTCTTTCACAAAATATATGACTTTTTTATGTTCCAATATTATGTTATATGTTCCTACTTTCCCTATAAGTAAACCAAATGAAAAAACTTTATTCTTAATTCATCACATACACACAGTGTGGTGAAATTGAAATACCCCATGAACCCATCCTAAGTATTAGGAGCAGTGGACACAGGAGCAGATACAGCATCCAGGGAGGAACTTAAGGTTCAGTGTCTTGCTCAGGGACACTTTGACATGTGGCTCGAGGAGCCTGAGATCGAACCGCCAATCTTGTGGTCAAGCGACCACTCTACCTCCGAGCCACAAGCCATCCCGCCATAGACCCAAGCCATGTCTATTCATTCCACAGAAATGTACAAAAACAGGTCTCAAATATAGAATTTTTTTAAGCCTAAAAGTAAATTCTTAAACAGCTTGGCGCTGTAATTGTTAGCAAACCTTACTCAACCTGAACTAAATGGAGATTTTGTTGGGGACTATTTTCGTCTGCGGATTAATACACATTTGGTGTATTATTTAATATTTACAGTTTTCCATGGAAGTGAAGGGACTTAAACTATGAAGTTTTGACTGCAATCATCCCTCTTTCCATACTGGCCATGAAGAGACACCTTCCTAGCACAAGATGTAGAAACTACGACTCGTCAGCAGTCTGAGTTACACAATTGTACTGGATGTTTTTTCCACAGTTACAGCCTTTTCAGTACAACATGTCCTCTTTGGAGCAAGAAGAAAACATTCAGGGAAAGAAAACAGTCTAAACAAGCTCATCTGACGTGTTGTCTGATTATACGTCAAAAGGCAAAAACGTTCATACTTCTTCAGAATGGACACACTTGAAGTTGGGGCGTTAAACCCATCATAGAGCGGGTGAGATGCAATGATCTTGCAAATGAGGATAACAGTGCAAATGTTCTGATAGTCTCTCAAATGCATTCATGGTGTGTTTTTTTCTCAAGCAAAGAGATGTGTGTAAAGAATAAAAAGTTTTTTTTATGAGAGGAATCCACCTTCCCAATTTCTGTGTTAAGTGGCCGTGCTTGTCGGATCATTGGTTTCGGAAAGTATTGAAAATCTTGAAAAAGTTTGAACTTATCCTTTAACGGTCAATCATTTCTCTCTTCCCACCTTAGCTATGATTTTTCTTGCAGGTTTTGAAACATCTGTCACTGAGACGTTTGCCTCTACCTTGAAACAATGGAGGTGGATTGATTTTTCTTTCTTTCTTTTTTCTGTGGTGCACAAAAAACAAAAAATGATTTTGATGATTTGATTTTCTAGATTTGATTTTCTAGATCATTGGTTCTCAAACTTTTTCACATTAAGGACCCCTAAATTGACACAAATTAGACCATGGGCCCCCATCTGATAAGGCTTTGTCCCAGGGTCCCCTACCTGATGACATGTGAATAAAACTCAGGAGCAAAATAGTCATACAATATGTCATTGTGTTACTTATGGATGACATTATAGTGAAAATAAATGAGTCCCCTTTTTGTTGGGGACCCCCGGGAACCCTTTCAAGGGACCCCTGGGGGTCCCCGGACCCCACTTTGAGAACCACTGTTCTAGATAATCCACAGACCTTACTGTCAACAGATTCATCATGACTTTTTCTTTAGTAAAAAGTAGTTAAACCAAAACTGTCCATGGAAAATCCTTTAAACCTGTATGGTGACACCTGTGCCATAAGACCTATTTAAAACAACGTGCATGTGGATCTCATTAGAATATATATGGCACATAATCCAGAGGGTGATGGTCTAAAGATGACCAGGGAGGATGCCTGAGTGTATTCAAGCTTGTCACTTTGATTTGTCACATGCGTATGACTGTAATTGCTGTGTTTCAGTCATCATAGGTTAATTATCAGCCTTGACCTATTACATACACACACACACAGACACACACACACACGTGGATGGAAGGATTGTTTTTGTACAACCCCAAAAGTTAGAAGACATACAGCTCAGTAATGTAAAGCTGCCACTTCTCTTTTACTCTGTATCATATTCCTCTCTGTCTAACTGATCATCACTGTCTGTCTTTCACCCCTCCTTCCCCACGATTCCTCCCTCCCTCCCTCCCTCCCTCCCTCCCTCATTTGGTGACCCACTAATGTTCTGTTCATTTTCTCTTATGAATAGATAATGGGCAAAAATCAAATCTCTTCATTTGCATGTAATACAATTAAGACCTTTTCAAACAATGACAAATGGAGGGAGCAGCGAGATGTCAGTCAGCCTCGTCACAGAGAGAGCAAAGACAGCATCGGCGAAGCTCTCCATTTTAACGAAAATTAATACAAAACCTTCAAATAGAATTTTCGCGCCGCCATCTGGCATAACAATCACCAAGACACTCCTAGACTCTGCCTGTCAAATAAAATTAAACTTCTCATGAATTTGGATTCATAGCGCGGATGTGAAACCACCAACATACAGTACCTCTACCCCCCAAAAGCCCAATGAATTAGATTTTTTTTCTCTATCAATAAATTATGGGATTTGTGACCCAACATGATCTCAATTTATCTTTGTCTCATTGTTTGATTTAAGGACACGTGAACTTTGGCAAGCAGGTTAGGATCATGTCGGTGTTACAGCTGCTACTTAAAGGATAGGTTCACAATTTTTTTAAGTCTTTCTAATATCAATTCTTACACGCCCATATGTACAATAAAATAGTTTTTGGTTGCTTTATTTGTCCATACTCTTCAAACTGGCCCTGAAGAGATTCCCTTTATGCTAAAGTTAAGCTAAGTTAACCGGCTGCTGGCTCTAACATCATAATTAACACACAGACATGACAGTGGCATCAATCTTCTCATCTAGCTCTCAGCAAGAAAATGAATATAGGCCTAGAGCATTTCCTAAATTTCTCCAAATTAAGTTTCAAGTTATTTATTGTCATACATGCACAGCAATTACAGAAAAGCAGTCGTTGGCAATGAAGATCTCAGGCTCCCTCCAACAATTCTCATTAAATATGTAAAAAAAAAAAAAAAAAAGACATAAAATGGTGCAGAAGTTCAATCAAATACATGTATGAAATGATATAATATAGGCCTATATTTGTGGTAAACAGGTGTACAGTAATTGCAAATTCTTAAAGGGGTGATAGAATGCAAAACTGATTTTACCTTGTCATAGTTGAATAATGACAGTTTAGTGGGTAACTAGGGTATACATAGAACCTCTAAATCCCATTGACACCTCTTTTCTCTGCAAATCTCACTATTTGAAACTGCCTCTGAAAACGGGCGAATCTCAACGAGCCCCATAGTTGACGTCAACTATTGCGGCTCCTCCTAATTTGGCTCTAGTCTTTCTCTTTGTCACGCCCCAACATTTGCATAGGCTACTGACCTGAGATCAGTTAGTCTTCTGAATCTAGGTCGTGCAGATCTCAGAAATTGTATACATTGTTCAAATGCTATTTTACCATTAAATTCACTTCTGAGACTTTTTTATGCGAGAAATCAACTATGTAGAGGTCAAATATGGGCCGTTTTACGAAAATTGATGTCTAATTGCAAATTTTGTCCAACTGTGTGTCGGAGTTCAGCACTGGTGCTGCCTGTGTTGCTGCCTCGCCGCCCGGCCTGCCTTCCTTCACAGACCCCGGCCTGCTGTGAGGTAGATGGAGCTCAGTCACGGCTGGCAGCCCACAACACTCCATACCCGCGCAAAGTCACTGTTTTGGGCTAATGGACTACGAAACGCCGCTGCTCTGACAGAGCTCCAGGGCCTCCAACTTCCCTCTTCCTGCTAGCTAAATGCCCGGTGTATGTGAGTGAAAGCGCGGTCAGCGAGCTTGTTACGCCAGCATTCTCTTACCACAGGTTTCAGTTACTCTTTTAATGTGTGTAATTATAATGTGTTGAGTTATTTAAACAAACGATTGGGGAAATAAACGCCGCTTGTCCGTGAGTCTCATTGATAGAGCCTGCGGCTGGATGGAGCTCTATCAATGCGAGCTAGCTAGCTAGCCTCTTCTTAGAATTCCTCTGGAATTCACAAAAATTCATTAACTTGAAATCGGACACCGTTGTTAGGTTTATAAGACATATAGTTAGATGTTGTGTAAGTGGCGTGACGAAATTCAAACTGTAAATATACTCGAATTAAGGCGAAAAGGAAGCTAACTATCAGTGATTTGTAGCTAGGATTGAAGGGACAGTCACAGCTAACGAAACACCTAGCTAGTCTTCACAAATATTAACTTGAAATCGGACACCGTTGTTAGGTTTATAAGACATATAGTTAGATGTTGTGTAAGTGGCGTGACGAAATTCAAACTGTAATATAATCGAATTAAGGCGAAAAGGAAGCTAAATATCCGTGGTTTGTAGCAACACATAGCTAGGATTGAAGGGACAGTCGCCGCTAAGGAAACACTTTGTCTTCACAAATATTCATTAACTTGAAATCGGACACCGTTGTTAGCTTTATAAGACCTTTAGTTAGATTTTGTGTAAAGTGGCTTGACATGTGTGTAACATGTGGTAAGAGATTGCTGGTGTAACAAGCTCGCTGACGGCGCTCTCACTCTCACACAACGGGTCATTTAGCTAGCAGGAAGAGGGGAGTTGAAGGCCCTGGAGCTCTGTTAGGGCAGCGGTGTTGGTAGTCCCTGCTGTGGGCTGCTAGCCGTGACGGAGCTCCAAGTACCTCATAGCAGGCCGGGGTCTGTGAAGAAAGGCAGGCCGGGCGGCGAGGCAGCACCAGCGGGCGGCGAGGCAGCACCAGCGGCTGAACTCCGACACACAGTCTTACCAAATTTGCATTTAGCCATCAATTTTCGTAAAACGGCCCATATTTGATCTTTATATAGTTGATTTCTCGCTTAAAAAAGTCTCAGAAGTGAATTTAATAACGAAATAGCCCGACAAACAATGTATAACTTTGCAGTGTCTGAAATATGAGGCCTACTGCAGAGTCTCCCATATGTTTCTATGTAGTTTGCTCAAACCAATCAGCACGTAGCTCATTCTGAATATTCATTAGCATACCATATTTGGAAGAAAAGCTCTTGTTCCAAATAGAGCCATATTCACAGGGTAGTTAAGGCCCTAATTAAATAGCATTTGGGCAATTTTCAGCCCAACCAATGTTACATACCCCATTAGGAGACCTTAAGGAACAGTGTAAAATACCCTATATAATCATTCTATCACCCCTTTAAACTGTAATGTAAACAAGAGATGGGTGTAAAAATGGTAACAGAAAGAAGCAATTTTGTTTAAAAAAAGATTTTAACTATGGAAGATATCGACTTGATATGACCAATTTTGACTGCTGAAGCCTCATATTAGCTTCAGCTAAACTTTCAGATGTATTTTTGCACAGAATAAGGACTATGGATTGTATCACCTATCTCTTGTTTTGAGACAGACTCCTTTAGCTCTAATCCTTTAGAGCAATAGTTCAACATTTTTGGGAAATATGTTTATTTGCCTAAATATTTCTTTGCCAAGGGTTAGATGAGAAGATTGATAGCATTCTAATGTTTGTACGCTAATAAAAAGCTATAAAGCTAGAGCCAGTAGACGGTTAGCTTAGCTTAGCATAAAGAATGGAAATGGGGGGAAACGGCCTGGCTCTGTCTAAAAGTAACAAAGTGTGTCTACCAGCACATCTAAAGCTATCAATCAAGTCTATTTTTGCACTGTATATTTCTTCTGTCAAGAAAGCAGATCAAATGTCAAACTATTATCATTATTTTGTTAAAATAATCACAATAATGTGGACATGTAATTAATTTGATTACTAATAACAGTCGCCTGATGCATAATGATGAATATAAATTCACACCATTTCATTCAGAAATTTTGTAATCTTACAAAATTATACACATGTGGACAGAAACACAACAAGCATATACACACACACAAACTCTCTCTCTCTCTCTCTCTCTCTCACACACACACACACACACAGGAAAATTAATGAGCTCTCATTCATAATCCAGGGTAGAGAGAGCCATATTCACCCTTGGATGGTTTATTGACTGATTTCATTTATTTGTGTGGAATAAATAGGAGGTAAACATTGGCTCGCTCTCACATTTTCCACGACACACTCGCTGCACAGCATTCTGGGAGAAATGATCCCACCAACAGCAGGGTCACTGATTGGCTACCTCGTCATTGTGTGACAAATTACCCAATAAGAAATAGGTTACCCATTTCCACAAACTAATTAACCTGGGTGATAGTGAAACAAATTATTACATTTATGTAATATTATTTCACATCTGTCGCTAGACTACAAAAATCTTCATCCATCCCTGTGCTTCCCCCCCCCCATCGCTTCTTCGATGTAATTAAAATCCAGACATCATGGAAGCTGTGCAGATATATATTGTATAGTATGAAGATTGTATTATTTTAAAGGAGTTCACTTTCATTTAGCATTTCAAATAGAAATCTTAAATTAGAGAAAAGCTGATGTGTTTTTTTTTGCCTGTTACAGTAGGTTAAGAAGCACTTAGAGCAGTGTTTTCCAAGATGATCAACAAGATAATAACAATGTATTATGCTACTAACATTTTGTTTATAATTTATGGCTTTGTACTAATCTTTGCTTTTAGGGTGAAATACAACTTTACGTCTAGTGAAACAATCCTAAAATGGAACATGACTCTTTGGTTTAACGGCTCTAAACTCGAGACTGAGCAGAAATTATGACTCATATTTACTCATATTTGCCTACATACGGAACCGGTGACAAAAAAGGTTGGGAAAAACTTACATGAGAAGCACAAATCTGACACGCTTATTGCAGGACAAATTAACTTAAATCATAGTCCACTTTAATGATGAGGTGTGTAAACATTGTTTATGGGTTTAAAGATGAAGATAACAGGAAAAAGGAAACCTAAACAGACTACCAGCTGCCGAATTTAGTACCAGTTGTCTACAATATAGCTGAAGCAAGTTATTATACTTGACTTAGCAAACAAAAAGTGTACGTCTTAAAGCTGACATACACATCAAAAGTGTAGTCCATCCATTTAGCATTGCACTTCTATAACATTGTTGGACCCATGATTGGCAGTTGTTGTTTTTATCAAAAGTATAAAAATCAATGCAGCAGAACCAGAGATATTATCTATTTTTATTCCACGCATTCTTCTTAACGCCTACATTACCCACAATGTAGTCTATATCAACGACGTTCCACTTCCGGGATTGTTCAGGTGCCGCCGGAAATTCCACCGAATGTCCCTTTCGGTCGGATATCTGTTACCTTCCGGTTTCTTTGTGTTGGCGTCCTAAACTCCGGTGGATTGAAGAGGACTACGGTTAACTATCTATCCAATCTGAGTTTTCTGTTGCACGACTAAAACAACCTTTGAACGTACACGTGTTCCGCCAAAACAAGTTCCTTCCCTGCACCATCATTGTGTCCGGCTCTTAGCACCGATCAAAAGGATTCTGAACACAATGAGCAGACATGAGGAGCAGGTTACAGAGGTATACAGAGCTCACTTCTTTCTGAGTCCACACCTCCAGATTTTGTCATGTAGCCTTAGCCTTTAGACTCAACTGACGCTGACTCAAGTGACATCACTACACACAGGCACTCAAACACAAAGTCAGTGCTGCACCTCAGCGATAGACTTCTGTCAAGTTGACAGACTGAAAACTGAAACAGAAAACCAAAAGAAGGACGCAAAAGAATTAGAAAGTAGGATATGGTTTGACTGGCAAATGGATGATGAACTGCCAAAGCCCTAAAACTGTCTCTGACTTCATTTCAATTCTGATAGACATTCAAAAATTAGGAGAAAGATTTGCATTTGGAGCAGAGGTGTGGCTGTATGTGTGTAGTCTGGGGGGGTTTGCAAACTGCTGCACCCTGTGTGGAGCCGGCCTGAAAAGAAGAACTCAGCAAGAGAATTGACTAAAATGATGTTGAGAGCCAAAATATCTGCATTTTGCAGCACAAGTTCTGTACAACAAGAGAGCCTCAGACATGATGCCACAGCCCTGCCTTCGTGTTTGAATCCACCTTCAGTTACTGTATGAACAAAGCCTGTTTGTCATTGTTTTTATTATTAATATATAAACTATGGTAAAGTCAACGAGACCTTTGTCAAACACGGGTTGGCTGTATGTGTCACGTAAGGCCCGGAAAGCAGCTGATTTTGTAATGTAAGAATTTAAAAACTCCTCTTGTTTCAGGCTTTATATTAAGCATGGGTTTGGGATTATTCTTTAGTGATTTCAGCTAAAAGATAATAAAATGAAGAATAGCACATTTGGGTCCTCTGCTAATTTGTCAGTTTGGTCCTGATTGAGTTTGACACCTTTGATTGCTGAATTACTAATTAAGGAGTTGAATATTTTGTTTGGAGAGGCTCCTTGATTGGCTATACTATTTTTATATGGTTGCACTCCAGCTATTAGAAGAGACTCTTGTCAAACCTAAAAAAGAAATGCATAATTGAATGATGATCAGTTTCTGTGTGGATAAGAAGTGGTGCGATTGGTTTATGTTCCATACAGGAACAGCAAAACTGCTTTCAGGAGCCAAAACATGGACGATCTCTTCACGGTTCTAGCCAGGACCAGTTAGGCACCCTGGAACCAGAGGCAGAGATGGAGGACGACTCTTTACCAACAGAAAAAGTAGCAGTACCACTGTATAAAAAATACTTCATTACAAGTAAAAGTCCTGTATTCAAAATTATAAGGGAAAGTACAGAAGTATTATCAGCTAAATGTACCTGAAATATCCAAAGTAAAAGTACTGTCGGAGTGCTCTATTGTTATGTTCTGTTTTGCTTTGGAGTATTATTATTATTGATGCATTATAACAGCAGCATTTTGAAGTTGTAGATGGTTGAGGTGGAGCTTATTTTGACTACTTTAAAGACAGTTTAATCTTTAACAATGCTTCTTTTATGCATATTTTATAAACTGCTCATATGTTTTCTATGTACATTTTAAATCTGCAAAGTAGATACTATCAGATAAATGTAGTAGAGTACAAAGTATTTTTTTCTTCTGAAATGTTGTGAAGTAGAAGTATTAAGTAGCATAAAATGTGCTACTCAATACTTCTATTAATCGACTCAGTTCCACCTCAGGAGGTTTGCCTTTCTGACCAAAGCTGTATCGCCAAAGAACAGAATACTTTCACTTCTAAAATGTCAATTCCTTTGTTAAATGCTGCTTATTTTTAGCTTCAAAATGGACTTCCAACATTTTTGCTGAAAAAGTCATCCTCATGTCGTCACTGACTGTAGATGACGTCACTCATCTGGCACATGATGTCATCGATTGAACAGATCTTTTACGGGTTGAAGAAATGTGTGTACTTTTAAAGTCGAATAAACCATTTAAAAAGCTCATGACAAGTGTACGTTTTTTGGAGATGCATGCTTTTTTTGTTGTTTTAAGGCCCAGTGTTCACTGGTGGCTTTAAACTGCTTCAAGAAAGGAGGGTTGATTCAGGATGTGACATAATTGAAAATGATTTTTATTTGATCATTTACATTGAATTGATATAAACATGTCCATGAAACAAAATGGTTCAAACATTTAAGAAAGTCATAATTTGATAATAAGCACAGACATACTTTTGGAAACATAAGTTATCACAAACTGACCAAATGGGAACAAGAGTGCTTCCGCTACACAAAACATCATATATAACAGATTATAGTTAAAGTCAGTTTCCATGTCTTAATTTATAGTATTTGTCTTAATTGGACAGCACATGCAGTCAAGTCGTCCTCCGTGATGTCCTGATTCCTGTCACATCACTTTCCTTCTCTCTTCAGGTGAATCGTTCGTGTTCTCGTGTTCTTTTAAACCTCCAGGTGTCTTGTTTCCGCACGTCCACTGTGCAACCCTTTTGCCCCTGCACGCTGTGCAGCAGGTGGAAGAGGGATCCGCAACCTAGTTTTTGGATTTCAAAGTATCCACAGAATTTGTCTTGAAAAACGTCAGTCACCAAGCAAATGTCACTGAAAGCCCTGCAACAATAAAGGTGCCAAATAAATAAATAAATAAATACAGAACAAATAAGTTCATTTAAATAGAGAAATAAATAGTTGCCATAGGCTACATGCGAAATAATAAATTATAGCTTAAAACAGAACCAGTCCGACGTTTGATGAAGGCCAACAGGCCGGATAAATAGCTTCAGTGTTCCCTCTTGTTTGTGATTTGTGAGGAAGATAAAAGCCAGGTGTGCTCTGCGATTTCGAGTATCCTGGTTGTATTTCTCCCGGTGCACCGTTTGGATGGATTGGATGAATAAGAACTGAATGCAGAAGATATCTGTGTGAGTGAAAGAAAAGCTCTTCGCTGTGGCCCCTCGTTCCTAGGTGAAACTCATGGATACTGTGTGCTCCAGCGCTTTGCGGCGCAGCGAGGCGATGCTTGTCCCTCTCCAGACTTCACTGTCCGGGGAACTACACAGCTGAGGCGAGTGGGTCACGTTGGTCGGGCCCGACAGGGACGCGGGTACCATGCCGGGGAAAGTGGGCTGGTAGAGGTGTGACTGAAGCCCGGAGCCGTTCGACATGTTGGATAGACCCATGGAGTTGGGCGGCGGCCCGGCGCCGAGGCTACACTGAGACAGGGACTGCGCCATGGCCTGCTGGCGGCCCAGAGAAGGCGGTAGCTGCAGTTGAGACACGCCGGGCATCCCTGCCGTGGCCCAGCGGGTGTCGTTGGCGTGGAAGGAGCACAGGCTGTCGCCCATGGCCGCTGCTGCTGCCGCGGCGGACGGAAACTGAGACAGGCCGTGGTGCGTCGGCAGTAGAGTCCCCGGAGCCCGGAAGACATTGGTGGTCTTCTTGCGCTTCTTCCACTTGGCGCGTCGGTTCTGAAACCAGACCTGCAAGACAGAGATGAGATGAGTTAGGAGGAGCGGATGTAATGGCTGCCGGTGCATGGCCAGGTCATGTTACCAGAGCTGTGAGCGAACATAAAAAGGTCATGACATCAGTCTGTGATCATCGTGATAATAATGCGAACCACCAACAATAAATCTGTTGCAGAAAAACACCGATTTATGCGTTTGTTTTTCACGGTCTTATCATCTTATAACAATGAGGCATCCATTTAGGTTACATTGTTCACAGTTATGCGTAAACGTCTCCCATGAATACAAATAAATAAATAACAGATGGTTAGGCTATATTTTATTTTGATTATTCTAGCTCGATCCGTAACATTGAAAAACGTGCAAGAAATGTGGACACATGGCTTACATTTCAATACGGGTTCTAGTCAACTTTTATTTTGTATGCCACATAGTGCCAACATTTTAGAAATTAGGGAACAATTTTCCCTAATTTTGCCTTAAATAAATTGGCATTCCCATTAATATTTTCATGTGTAATTGTCTAGACTTTTCAGAGATGCAGAAATTATGTTTTTTATTATTATTATTTAGGCCAATGCCAGTTTTATTTTGGTGCAAAACATAACATTTTTAAGAACTTGATAATTTGACCCCAAATGATTTTTTTACGGCTTTGGGAGGAGCCATTGCCCTCCGATAATATATAGAGATAATGTAATTGCTGTGACAAACAGACTTTATTCCGGGAGTCCTTGAGCGTCTGGTTGAAGCTCGGGCGTCTATGATTAATGTGAAGATTTGCTTGAGAAAGTGGAGGCGCAGTAATAAGAACGGGACAATCTCACTCTCTTCCCCCCGCGTAGCCAGCCGTGAAATCCGGCCTGAAATGCATTACACTTCAAAGGAAAGAAAATGCAATTTCTCATTCCGTTTAAAAAAAAAAAAGACAGAGTGCACTCTCAGCGCGTCCGGCATGAAGACGTAGAGAGCAGTGACAGGCTGACTCTGGAACTGCTTCTTTATTTCACCACCATCACAGCAGAGGAGCATCATTTCACTAATTCTTATTTTATGGAAATGGTAGGCCATAGAAACTGAAGTGATCCATGCAATAATAATAATTATTATAGGGGTATTATTTCACATGTGAGCGACCCAAGTGCATTTCCCATTGCTGTAGTTAATAAGGCGGTGGCGCCATACTTCCTAATGTGGCTGATATTTTATGTGCGCAGACTGGAAGTGACTGCGGGCATTACTGGGGAATTCAGCGTAATAAATGCGCAGGGTTTTTGTCTAGCTTTCACAGTAGATTCAGGTCTGTTAAAAGGTTGATGTCAGATTTTATCTGAAGGCGATTAAACGAGTGGAATAAAGATGCAATCATCATTTGGTTCCCTGCAGGTTAATAATTACTTGAGATGGACATGATGGACATGTGGGCCTATTCTGAATCAGGCAGAATTTAGAGATTATAGTCACTAGAAATAACAACACTGTTCTGCAACGAGACCTTTAGTTCAATAAAATAGAATACACAAATACGAGTTATTGTTATTAGGCTGTATTATAAATCACAAATACGAGTTATTGTTATTAGGCTGTATTATAAGTCTCAAATTTCCAATCTCTTAAGTGAGAGGATGACAAGAGGATTTGTTGTAACGAAAGTAACGAGTAACGAGTCATGTCATGTTGAAGCCTCGTTATGTGCATGGTGTGTGTGTGTGTGTGTGTGTGTGTGTGTGTGTGTGTGTGTGTGTGTGTGTGTGTGTGTGTGTGTGTGTGTGTGTGTGTGTGTGAAAACAATAATTGTTTTCAGATGCGTTAGTTTTATATATATATATATATATATATACACAAAATACATTGTGAGATAGGAGGTAAAAATCTGGAATATATAATAGAATGTGTATTTTGTATATTAATAGTTGTGTTTCCTGTTGTAGATTATTATTTGAGTGTAACCGAAACTGTAACTGGAGACGAAAAATAAGAAACGTCCATCATTGTTTCTTTTGTGTAGCCTATAACTTCAATAAATAACAGAGGTTCTTCCAGCATATTCAAATTCAAACTTACTTTTGGTTTTTCGAGTAATAAAATCTTAACGCCGACGGCTGAAATGAGAACATTTATTTTTCTACATGCATGACAAAATAAATGGCAATTTTACTTTCAACAGGCTATTGGTAAGACATGGTCGAGGGAGC
Source organism: Perca fluviatilis (assembly GCF_010015445.1). NCBI lineage: Eukaryota > Metazoa > Chordata > Actinopteri > Perciformes > Percidae > Perca > Perca fluviatilis. Next base: position 27,851,234 of record NC_053128.1, on the reverse strand, counting down.
ATTTCAAATGTGCAAAGTCATTTGAATACAATTTAAATTAAAATGCTCAAAAAGTGAACACAATACGTAGACTTTTACGTAGACACAAAATAAGGCATAAAAGGCTGCTGTCAGGAGAGATTTAATGTGTAGGATATTTACTACAGTATCGTGGCTATTAGCAGGTTTCTTTTTAATCTGTCTTTATTTTTGAGTTGGAGATTTTTTTTTTAATTGATTTAAATTCGGATTTATTCTGTCCTCAACTGTGAGAGTCTATATGTGATGCTGCTTTATTTATCTTAATGTAAAATGTCAAACGGCACATGCGTCACTGTGGTTTTGTCCCTGATCCTTCTGAATTGTGTCGACCTTTGATTCATTTCATCCACTGTTAATTCGATGTATATAGCTCCAGCCACCCTACCTGCACTCTGGACTCCGTCAGGCCGATCCTCAGAGCCAGCTCCTCCCGCATGAAGATGTCTGGGTAGTGCGTTTTGGCGAAGCTCCTCTCCAGCTCGTTGAGCTGCGCCGGGGTGAAGCGGGTCCGGTGCCGCTTCTGTTTCTGGCTCTGGCTCTGCTGCCCCCCTCCAGACTGGCTGGAGTTGTTATTGTTGTTGCTGCTGCTGCTGTTCTGTTGTTGTTGCTGCTTCTCTTGCTCTTTGCTGTTGACCTGCACCGCGTTGGATCCTCCGCCGCTGCTGATATCATCACCCGGGAGCATCGTGGCCCCTTCCACGCCGTCCGGGCCCGGGCCGAGGTCCCCGGAGTGTCCCGGGTCAGGTCCCCCTCCGCCGAGCCTGCACTTCAAAGCCTCCCTGTGGCCCAGAAGCTCCGCTGCGGCATCCTTCATCCCTGCACAGACACAAGACATTTGTAGGCAACAGTAAACACTTTCGCTAGAGGAGGGAAAAGGGCACATGGTTAAGCAAATACAGCACACAGGGAAATAGGCTATACTTTACAGGCAAAAGACAGACATTTGAAGCATCAATACTTCACACAAGGAAATACTTTACAGGCAAAAGAGAGAAATTAGAAGCATTATTTTTTGCTGCAGTAGAAAACGATGCACATGCATTAAACTATATCCAGTGGAAATTTAAAACAGAGATGCAGAATTTTTTTTTAAAAAGCAATGAGTGCAGCTCTTTCAGAGAAACAACTAAACATGCAGCATGCACATTACAATCTGCTCCTTAAATACTCTTAATTCAATTCGATCACGCCGATATCTTAGGAAATTGTTAAATCAAATTACGCAGTAATATAATAATAATAATTACTTTCCCAATGAATTAAGCGAGTTTAGTTCACTTCAGTCACATTAAGATCATATAAGAAGCAAATTGACAATTTTCAGAGCTTGATTTAAGATTAGAAGTGGCTCCAGCTTACAGTAGAGTTGAAGACCGGAGTTTGGTGATGATAACTCACCGAGGCGAGCATCCAGGAGGTCGGCATGAGATAGCATTGCGCACCGCTCCAGGGCGAAGTGCTATTCCCAAAAAAAAAATCTCTATGACTTTAACCTATTTAAGAAATATATATAGCCTAAATGAAAGCAAATTCGGTTTGTGGTTAAAAGGGAGGTTCGTTGCATTATAATGTAGTTTAGAAAAATGGGGAGGCGCTTAACAACGGAATGAACCCATGAGCTTCTCCAAACGAGGACCAATCAGAGCTGAAGCTTGAGGTATGTCAGCTTTAGCCCGAGACCCCCCACCCCAACCCCACCACCCACCTCTCACATCCACAAGTTCATTCCCTCCTCATTCCTGTAATTGGCTTTGATTTCTCCTCCAAATTACATCCAATAAAATAACCTGATTTAATATCTGTGGGAGTGCTTCGACCCGTTCGAGAAATGTTGGATCACCACAATATTTGTTTAATTGTGCATGCTGTTCTGTTTTTATAGCACGAGAATAGGAGTTATTCATATGAGGAGGAAGCACATGGCTGCATTAACAGATGTATGGATAATACACTGTAACACCTTGAATGTGAACTTGAGTCAATAAGACGAAGGTGCCTTTTATTATCATTGCCCTTTCTTCTTTTTTTAAGTCTCCATGATGATCTTGTTGACCTCTTTACGACACTAAACGCCTCTTGGAGACCAAGTGAACCTCTTCTAATAGCCTTGATTTCCCAGTCAGCCAAACAACAAACTTTATACAACCTAATTCTAACCATGGCTCATTTTCAAGGCCATTAGGCTTTTATGTAATTAGCGCCGACTCTATACGCCTTTATTGCAAAATACCAGAGTAGGATCAGTATAAATTAGCGGTAATTTACTAGTATTTAGGCCCAACTGTCAAGAAGGGAGGGACTTGGTATAAATGATGTGTGAGCAAATTAATTCGGCGGAAAGTGGAGGGAGTTCAACATGAGCTGTGAATGCTCGCCTTTGATAAAGGGACACAGTTAATATACCCGAAAGGTTGTGAAGAAGCTGACACCAGAATAGATAGATGGGCAAACCCATAACCATGTTTACTACACGTGGCGGAGGCCTTTTATTCCAGATTTTTCATAATATGTCTACATGTTTCTCAATGAGACGTGAAAAAGTTATTTTTAAAAAAAGGGGCTAATTTTGTCACTGAATACACCACCAGTACCCTCAATTATAGCACAACAGATTTTTGTCACACACGCACGCGCGCACACACACACACACACACACACACCAGTCTGCCAAATAGTTAGGGACAAAAAAAGAAATCAGACATGCTTGAGACAGATGTCGGGACGTTTTGTGAGCGAGCAGGTTTATTTATTATGTGCTGAAAAAAAGTGGTACAAAGGAGGCGTCCGAGCGTGAACCCGCGGGCTCGTTTGGCTTCTTTTCTTCGTCCATCCAGGCTTCAATCGCCTCTGCTCATCTTCTATTTGTCTGCAATCTGTTGGCACGATACGACAGACCGGGAGGGATGGATGGAGTTGAGTCGTGTGCGTGCGGGACTCTCTTCCGGACGCATGGAGGATATGGAGAAGATTTCGTCTCTTTGCGCTGATGTCTGCGTCTTTCTTCCAAGGAGGAAAAGAAGAACATGCGCACTTGGGATATGTCTTCTTGTCCTATTCTTGATCGAGGCTCTAATTCTTTTAGAAACTGGACTTCAAGGTAGACTTTAACAGGTTTAAGACTGGAACTATAGCTTTGTAATTCAAAGTATTCTATAGGATATTTTAGGATGTAGTCCAGCATATACTACATTACCTGGTTTATTTTTTATTACAGAATTATGAAGATATCATTGCCTGTTGCTCTTTGTATTAATAGTGATGTACAAAATGTACATAATTTTTCTCGTGCAGCAGTCTTGCTTGGCCCGCTGAAAGCCTATAAGGATCATTTAAAACCATCACATTGCGGGATGATGGATTGCGCGCTTCATTTTACGACTTTTCAATAGCTCAGTGCTTTTATAACGGTAAAAACAAAAGTGAATGACTCCTCTCATGGCAGCAGGTCATATTTAACCCAAAACACAGAGAGAGAGAGAGAAACAAAAATAAATATTATATTGTCTGCTATTTCATTTATATTTCGTTTCATATTTATAAATCTAAAAATTAGGCAACAAAGTTTTTTTTTCATTGTGATTAAGTGAATTATTCTCCAAATAGATATACGTTTGTTTGATCGCTGCATGGAATGCAATTTATTTAGTTGTATGTATGTAATCTTGCAAGATTTCATGATTTATTTGGAAAACGTGGATAATAAAAAAACAATTTATTAAATGCATTGGAGATGCATAGGAGTTAGGCATATTATTATTAGTTTTTATGTTCTTGTTTTTTTATCTGACCCAATTTTCTGTTTGATAAATTACTCAGCTTGGAAGTTGCTCTTCCTGTTAGATGCAATGTATTTAGTTCAACTAATTCAAAGGCATCTTTTCACTTATATCGTGTGTGTGTGTGTGTGTGTGTGTGTGTGTGTGTGTGTGTGTGTGGTTTTGCTGAGTTGATAAGGCTGTAATTAGGGTAAACAGGGAGCACAGCACAGTTAGCTACATCTCTGCACTAACGTGCTCCCATCAATCTTATATCCATGACATAAATAAAAATAGAAAAACAAATTCGCCCCCCTGCAAGTTAATGCGGTGCATCTGAGCGGAAAGTAGACATTTTCACGCGTTGTGGAGATGAGGAGTGACTTTTAATAAAAAAACAAAACCGCAAAAAAAATAAAAAATAAACATAAAAGTGTGATAGATACTGACGTGAGTGGTGTGTTCAGGCTGAAGTCTCTGAGCCTTTATACCTTCAGATACATGTGTGTGATATCTGCTCAATTGTTGCTGATGGACGAGCAGTTGGTGGCAGGCGGGGCTCGAACTCGTGACCTCTTGTTTACAGTACAGGCTCTCCATACCACAAGGCCCGGGTGATTTTTTTTTTCTCCTTTTTTCTCTCTCTGATCCGCCTTTGCAGTCTGTATTCACTCAATTAGAGATTTCTGAGGAGAAAAACAATCGATCGTCCATCTGTACAAGCCCCAGTTTAACAAATGAGATTCTTGTTTCATGCAGCTGATTTGGTGACAGCCTGGGGGGATTAGGAGCAATAAGTTGCTGCGCTGAAGAGGAGAGGAGCCGCAACCACAGCGTGGCTGCTCTGCGTCCTGCAACCAGAGGAGAAAGTTTGACATGGATAAACTTTAGCGGCAGGAAAAAGTTTATCTGCTGATTCGCGTGAGCGGAAAACGCACCAGTCCTACTGTGCCGCTACACAGGGAGGCGGCAACGTACCGCTTCCATGTCGTCAAAATTAGGACTCGTTAATATCGCCCACAGTTAACGCCTCTTTATAATATAAATAAACTTGAAAATAATATTATATATATATATATATATATATATATATATATATATATATATTTATATATATATATATAGATGTTTAGCATTCAGCTACTTAAGTAAATTAGCAAAGTTAAAGTGCTGCTTTAAAAGTTTTACTAAGCTATTATACGAAAATAGCCAATTAAAGTATAAAAGTAGGATACTCAGGTGAAGGTAGTAGTATGTCTTCTGTCAGTAGGCTATACTTAACATACACACACACACACATACATACATACATACATACATACATACATACATACATACATACATACATACATACATACATACATACATACATACATACATACATACATACATAATATATATATATATATATATATATATATATATATATATATATATATATGCGTGTGTTATGTGATACAATAGGCTATATTAGGTATATGTCACAAGACAGTTTTTCTCATCTTAACGCCTAACCTATTGGATCATTATAACTGATGCATCAACATGTAAGCAGATTACTAATGTTGTAGAGCTCATTTGAACCATTTTATATTCTGTTTACATTATAAAATGAATGCATTGCATGTGATATGGTCATTACAAGTTATCATCTTCATCTGCAGAGTAGTCTATAGTAAATAGTGCAATATTTATATATATATATATATATATATATATATATATGTGTGTGTGTGTGTGTGTGTAGTGGAGTAGAAGTATAAAGTGACATCAAATGAACTGACCTTAAGTACAGTATAGTTGATTAGTAGATTGGAAAAGGCAGGTGAGCTTGCTCAGAGATCACATACAGGCCGATCTTTCATTTAGTGCTCATTTTAAAAAGTCTATAGTCGGGTTGCCTGATAATTCACAGCAGATGAGTCAAGTCGTCTTAAAGCAACAAGGTTGAATGAGTTACTTTTGTTTGAGAAATGAGTCCAGTGTGAGTTACTCCAAATGAGTAACAAGGCAGCCCCTGTAATAGGCTAGGAAGTAATGAGTGATGATGGAAAGTTACTATTTACTCAGCACTGTATTTAAGAATTTTGAAGTACTTGCACTTAAGTATTTCCGCTACATTTCAGATTGAGACAATATTGTGCTTTTTACTCCACTGTATTTTATCTGACACCTAGTTAATAACATGTTCAGCGTAAGAGCTTACATACACAAACGTGATCAGTTTATAAAATAAGATGTATTTCAGTAGATGCAAATATCCACCACTGATTACAATGTGTTCCACCAGCTATACATGCTTTCAACTTTATGCTTAGTAATACAAATCTAATTAGGATAGATAAAAAATTCATTGACAGGGGCCCATTCTGCTACCTAATTTGCGCTTTTATTTTGATAGTTTTGTACATTTTGCAGATAATAGCCTACTTCCATATACTCCAATTATACTTTTAGTTAAGTGAAACATTTGAATGCAGGAATTTTAACTAAGTATTCTATCAAAAAACTAGTTTTTTGAAACATTTTTATTTATGGAAATAAGTCAATGGAACAGGAACGCTCTACTTCAGTATAGGATGTGAATAGTAGTTACCCAGCCACCACACGTTCAGAGCAGTCAGCGCCGCAGCCCGCTCGGGCCCATGGTCACACAGACCCAGATGCAGCGCCCCGCCGCCGCATCTCATGCCTCAATTAGCGCCGCTGCCCTCTGCACGGACTCGATTAGGCCGTGATTTATCCGAAAGAAATATAATTATACCTCCAAATAAAATAATCAGCATTGAAGAGCGATTTCCTTAACGAGATGGAGCGGGGTAGATGTCACGCAGTAGCAGCGCCTCATTAGGGCGGTAATGAGACTTTGGGGTGATCCCGATAATTATCGAAATCTGTAAAATAAGGATCAAGTCAAATGTAACCTTAATTTGTCTGGCAATTGAGTTCGTTTATTAGTACGACTATTTAGGAAGGACTCTCTCAGCCCTGGTACAAGGTGTGGTTATTTTTAGGCCATTTGGATAATAGATGGAACTGCTGCAGGGACAGACAGGCCTGTTTAATCATTCATGGCCACAACCAACATTTGTCTTTTGACTGACAGGGTTTCCCCCAAAGTGCTCCTCTTTATTGTAGCTATCTACACACACTCCATGTCACTGCTCTTAACAGGAGAATACACTGTGCAATCAAAGCCATCGGGTTAGGGCTGAAACCATCAGTTTATTAATCGATTAGCAGGTTGAAAGAAACAACAATCCCCAACAATTTTGATAATCCTTAAAACATTCACTCATGTCAGTTTCTCAAATATGATAATTTACTGCTTGTCAAGTAGTTTTACATCGTTGTAAGTCAAATATGTGTTTTGCACAGAGAACACAAGCTGAGGAAACTTGTTTGTTTCCACTTTTTTTCTGATATTTCACAAACCAAGCAATTTATCGAAAGAATAACCCATTATTAAAATAATCGTTACCTGCAGCTTTGGTTAGTATTCTGGGATGCATCATCATTAAGTCCTGCGGGGGGGTTAAGCAACTCAGACACATATAAAAGGAATGCAAAATGTGTCTGAAAAGTTTTAAGATAAACTGTCACTTCATAAAACCACTAAAGTGATCTCCAGTTTTTCACCATTTACAATAGTCACCAGTGTAAAGCCTTCATACTTCAAATCCATCCAAGCATTGGACCCACACCATGGAAAGTGATTATAGTTGCAGAAAAGACAAACACGTGTGTATTTAATAATGTCTTTGAAGTCCAAATTGTGTATTAGTATGACGAAAAAAAAAAAAAATTGTTAAGAAAAACCCTCTACTCCTCTGCTGTAATCAACTGAATGTTTCGCTGTGTTCTTGTGGGATTTTACACACAGGAGGAGTGTGATCAAATGTGGTGGCACGTTAACAGTAAACAGAAATAATTACATCAAGAACAGACACTGTGAATGGATTCAGTTTGCCTCCGCGGTTCCAAACAGGGCCTGACGAAAGGAATGGACATTTAAAGCAAGTGAATCTCACAGTGAGAACAGAAACTGATCAGAAATCATCCTTCAAGCTTCACTGAGTCCAATACGCTTCTAGCCTCTTTGTACTCCTCCGATTCACCCAAATCCTCTTCTGCTTCCTGAAAAGACACAAACACACACACACACGCTTGGGTTTTATTGCCATTTTAGAGCAATATTGCCATCACCTACACCCAGAAATGAGGAATTATAGCTTGCTACTTAAGAATAAATCCACAATTCTCCTCAACTTTTATCCTATCGCTGTCTATATAAAAAAAAATATTTGAACAGTGTTTACATGTCACTTTGTGTTGTCATAAAACTTAATGCCTGAGATCATATTTCACTCAGTATCATGTTACCGGGATCTACATTTAGCAGTTAAGGGATGACGTGGCTGTACGGTGTCCGTGTCCTTTGATTAAGAGAGTGTGTGAGTTCCTGTGGTGGTCACCGAAGTGACAGCGCTGCTAATGAACTGTGATGAGCGTGTGCATATGTGCATGTCTGTCTGAAAGGAAGAAAGGCAGCAGGATGAGTGATAGGTGAAGGGGACATGTTGCTAATTCCAGGTTAGCTCCCTCTGCCTACCATCCAGCTCTCATGTGAGTGACTCACACCAACAGCTGCCCGACCGTTGCTCCGCATTAATTGCGATGACCCGGAGACATGCATGCTTATGTTTGCTTCTCACCATCCCAACTTAAGTCCTGAAGGGATTAGACACACACTGTGGTTGTACGGATACACCGAAATATCGTTAATTAATGTAACATGTGATATTTGAGCATATTCACATATTCAGTTCACTGAAATCACAAACAAGCAATTTCCCATAACCCCTGTGGTATGTGGCTAAGCAGATACTTTCTGTTTTATTTGATTCAGTTTTGATTGATCTCCCATTGAGATGTTTGCTACCACACAAATACAAAGCCACCCTGGAGTTAGAAAACCAAAACGGAGGCAGCACGGTTTCCAAATTTCTCCATTTTAGGGGCTCTGAAAGCACGGAATAGTGTGAACATGAAGCGTAAACGAAGCAAAAGATACTTTTTTTATTTTTATCCAAAATGTAGCAGTGTATATGTAACCAAAGAAGTGACTGGAATTTGGATTTTCCACTCAACATGTTAGCCTGACTAACAACCTAAAGCCATGCTCTCTGTGAGGCTGTACTTAGGCACAGCGGTGCTTTATAGCTAAATGCTAACATTCTGTCACAATGACAATGCTTACATGCTGATGTTTAGCAGTTATAATGTTCATAATTTTTGGTCCTAAAACAAAGTATTACACACATTAAAATTCTGACCTTCAGTGGATTACCAATCCATGAATGTCTGTACAAAATTCTCTGCCAATTAATCCAGAAGATGTTGAGATATTTCAGTCTGGGGGAAAAAGTGGCGGACCGACCGCTCAACAGTGACTACGTTTACATGCACATAATATTCCGGTTTTTGCCCTAATTCCGAAAAAGATGATATTCCGACTAAGCTGTTTACATGGCTAATGAAAGCAAGTATTCCACTAATATTCCCGTTTACATTTAGCGGTGCAAATTTTTTTTTCAAAGTTTACAAGCGGCGGCTGACTTGTTGGACCATGTGAAAACAGCCTCCCTCTTTTATTTCGAAAAGGTTGGCGTAGCGATGTGTGCAAATATCCCAAAACCTGTTGATATCCAAGTCTTTGATCATTTTTAAAAGTAGCTGTGTTTCTCCTTTTTAAATGGGTCTGCAGCCATGCAAACTGCTGGCTGGTTGGTTTGTTAACAGCAACCATAGCAACGCACAGAGCTGACTCTAAGCCGTAAACAGGCAAGAGGCCGTAAACTGAGCGTACACGGTCGTAAAAACCCAGATTGAGACGCACATTCCGAATGTGCTGTATACATGTCCAAAGAATGCCTCTAAAACCCGAATAATCAAGGAATAACCCACGTCTTAATCGGAAAATGCTATATTCGGGAAATGGCCTTATTTGGAATATCCAACCGGAATATGCTGTTTACATGACCTGTATCAAATTCGGAATAATAGTGGAATACTGGAGTGCATGTAAACGTACCGAGTGACATCCCTACATATACGTCACTGGCGTGGCTAATAGAAATGATTAAGCCAACTTAAGCCAGCGTTTTGAGAGATTTTGTGGGCTTTTTTTGTGCTGCTACCTTTATCGATAACTGTTTTCGCAGGGCCTGGAAATGGTTCAGTCTGCAATCTTTTGAGCACCACAAATCCCATTCAGCTCCATTGTATTTAAATGATGGCAGAAGTTTAATATCTGCATGGTCAAATACAAATGGAAACTATCTCCATGGGGGGAAATGAGAAAATTATTTTGGGGATTTGGGTGAAATAACTTATTCTGTGTTTGGTAAAAAATTTATTTGGATAGTGTTGAAGCACTGGAATTTAAACATATTGCAGTAAATGTTGTGTTTGTTTGTCCACCAATAACACTGTAATGAGTATTAGGGACTATAGTCCAACCATAGTGGCATAGCAAAAATGTCTTCATGTGTTGTCTTATTTACAGTACTGCAGTAATGGAAGCTAGCTTTCGAGACAGCAAACATATTGTGCAGTCCAATGGATCGTTTCAGCCTCTATTTCGCTCAGTGTTTTAGTTTTAAAAACCATTAAAAAAGCTGTGAATATCTCACAAAAAAAAAAAAAAAAAACTAACCCAGCACTAAACAGCTGACAGACAAAGTTAGAGACTTCATCTAGCAGCTAGATTTGTCAGGTGGCCAGAAACTCGACTCAAATTGTGTTGCTCGTTTTCTGCCAAACCCATTTTGGACACCATTGTAACCATCGTAAATAAGGATACCTCCTCAATGGTCTTTCGAGGTAAAATAAAAGTGGATTTGTGTGAAACACAAGCTGAGGTTTAGGCTAATTCTATAACAAATAGTTGTTTTGGTCACCTTGTGTCTAAAATATCTCACAAATACAATTACACCAGGTAGTTCTTCTACAAGGTTAGAAATTAGTTACAGTAACAGCAAAAGAATAAATGGATTGAGAGTTTAATCAATACAGTTTAGTCCTGTTGTGAGATGAAACGGGTTTGTTACCCTTGTGTTACTTACTAATAACTGAAGCAGATCCCCGTGTGCTATGGTCAGACGGCGTTTGCAGTCTGGGATCATCATTCTGGCCTCCTGCAATACCTCCACCTGAGACCACACAGAGACCACATTACCACTTTATTAATCGCAACCACCGTTATCATTTTTCATTACAAAAATCAACACACCATTGAACATTTATTTTCCAAGTATAAAACATTCATTTCAAAACAGCTAGATACAGGCATATTCATTCGCTGCATTTCATTGTAGCCTAGCTCCTGACAGTAACATGCACGGTGTCCCATAGTCACTCTGCTGTGGTTAACATCTCCCGACAAGCTGGCGGTATGAAATATGTTATTGAGTTATCGATCGGGCAGGGAGTTGGGCAGCGGGGGACCACCTCGATCTGACTGCACAACTGGATAAATGAAGAAACCCTGAGCCGAGGGCACTGTGATCAGGCGTAAAGAGGTATTACTACGCCTGGAGTGAAACTGTGTTACAGCCAGGGGAACTTTCGCAGCCGCGGCTAATGTGGAATTCCCCCAGCTGGCACCCTAAAGAGCAGAGAAGAGTTGGCTAACGCTGTCAGACACACTCACTCATGACAGATGCTTCCTCACCTAGCCCTCTGTCGAGCTGGAAAGTCAGAACACGAACGCAGTTACACACGTGTACATTACACGGCTATGCACACTAACAGGCAGTCAGATGAACTCATACATAGGCCGGCTGGCAGACTAACTGACACGCGGAAAGACGGTAGACAACTAGTCGAGCTGGTTGCCATCTAGATGTGACAAGGTGAGCCAGACTAAGCAGAGGAGAGCTGCAACAGAGAAAAGTCATGGTGCCCTCCCAGTGCAGTGGAATGATCCCATCAGTGCTGGATAAAGATGACACTTACAGCGTATTGATTCCATTAAAACAAAAACCTCTAATCCATCCTGCCTCAGACCTCTCATCTCCAACCATAATCCATCTGGCCTCCCAATCCCTCCCCCCCCCATTTAACACCAGCCAAGCCTGCTGCTAAGCCTGAGCCGTCGCTCTATGAATGAACAAACAAAACAAAAACACACTAAGAATTTTAAAACATAATCAGAAGCGGTGCCTGCTGTGCAGTTCCTCGCCGCCTGGATCATGTAAAAGGGAAATCAACTGGGACCCAGTGCTCTGTGCAGGGCTCAACGCTAACTTGTTTCCCAAGTAGCATATGTGCTCCTAAGTAGAAAAATCTAGGAGCGCATTAAAGAATTTAAGGGGCGCAATGAAAATGTATCAAATAATGTGTTTTTCTTTCATAAAATGAATACGAGGAGACATTTACAAGCATTAATTCATTTGAATAGAACAAGTAGCCTAAACTAGGTTTTTGATTATTTCTGCTTCAAACTGCATTTATTTAATATTTATGTAATAATTCATACTTTAAAACTGCACATGGTTCAAGGTTCATTTAATGTCATTGGACAACAAATGTCCCACTAACTCCAGACAGACCTTTGGAGAATTCACTCCAGACGTAATACGTCTCCATAACAGCAGGCGGCACTAATCTGTATTGTCGCCCAAAAAAATTATGGAAAAAAACCGGAAATGACGAACGCGTCAAGTGGGTGTGGCTACTCCAGCCGAACATGATGGCCGCTTGTTCAAAATACGATCTCGTATTCTACGAATACGTATTCTACGCGTTTCTGAAAACAATTTTAAGCGAGAAATAGGCCGTGCAGTTGCTGAATCTGTCTTCATTTCAGACCGACAAAGGTCAGTTTAAAAGATTTTTGTCAGATTTTGAGAGGCGCCCGTCACTCATGCCGCTCGTCATTTCCCGGGTTAGCACTCCACCAATCAGATTGGTCACTGAGTCCGACTACCCGGGCTCACTAGGCTACAACATTTTTTGTTACATGCAGCAAACATCTCCTCGCTGTCCGCTAGCTGCCTGTCCCCTGAACACACTGTAAAAAAAAAACGCAGTCTCTGTAGACAGCCAAGGCTCCACAAAAGCCAACAAAAACAAACTGCGCCAACCTGCACCACCAAACATAACAAACAGTCTTCCAGCCAATAACCGACAAGAAGGATTTGGGGGTGGGGGTTGGGGGGTTAGTGCGCGGGAGGGGACGGGATGAGGAGGAGGGAGGGGCGAGCTAGCCTCATTTTGTTTGACAATACTTCGAAAGTCAACAGAAGTAACGTCACCCAACGTCGCTTAGAGCGCCTTTAAACGGGGATAGCAATGCCGATAAAGCGGTTGCAACTGTGGTTACTTTTCAAAACGCCACTCAGACAGGCTGTATGTGCTCCAGTAAAAACAGAAAGGCAACCATGTAAAACTAAATGTAGAGAAGTTCATGGGAGCTACTGGCGGCCACATCTGCAAAAAACGGAAAGTATGAAAATAACGTCAGGTTGTGCTCCTAAATACATTTTACAGTTCGCACAAATCTATTTTTAGAGTCAAATGGGAGTGAAACGGTCGCACTGTAGAGCCCTGCTGTGGAGCAGTACTCGTGGACCATGCCCACATGTGTTGGTCTATATGTTCAGCCTTTTTTGGATAAAGTGGGGCACTTAATGTCAAGGATACTGGGTTTTAGATGTAATGTTTTGTTTCTCTCTTTCTGGAGATATGCCTAAAACGTTTGTGTTACAGTAGAAAAATAAAGACCATATGCTGGCTTCGGAGAAACCCCCTACGCTGAGCTTTTTCATACGCACACACGTCAAATCCACACTTCATAGAAAAAAATGACCCACACCCTTCTAGGCTGTACTCTAAATGCTAAATGCTAACATGAGCATGCTAACATGCTCACAATAACAATGCTAACCTGCTAAATATTAACATGTGTAATCTTAGTTTAGCGTGTTAGCATGCTAAAATTTAGCTAATTAGCACTTAACACAAAGTACAGCTGAGGCTGATGAGACAGCCATTAGTTTTGAAGGTATTTGGTCATAAACCAAAACACTGGACACATTTAAATTTGACCTGATGATGGGGCTGATTGAAAGGTCAGAGGATCACCAAAGTGATTACACTTCAACCTGAGAGGAACATGGATGTCTGAACCAAATTTCACAGTAATCTATCCAATAGTTGTTGAGACCTTTCACTCAAAACCATAAATTTGCAACTCATGGTGGCGCTAGAGGAAAAAAAAAAATCAGGGAATCACCAAAAGTCACTAACTATCATCCACTGGGGATCATGAATGTCTGTACAAAATGTCATGGCAATACACTGAACAGTTGTTGAGATATTTCAGCGTGCACCAAAGTGACGGACCAACCAATCGACCAACAGGCAGACTTTGACATCCCCAGAGCCAGGGTGCTAGCTTGGCTAAAATATATGAAATAGGATTGTTACTCTCAGGAAACAGACAGTGATTAATGCCTTTTATTTAACATTCTTCTTAATTTCACCTTTTTGGCCCAAATGTCTGTGTAATGAACTGTACCCCTGTATCTGTCTGTGTTAATTGATGACCCTATCCTAGTCCTTGTGTTGTCATTCTGCATTTCAGTTTCTGTTAAATTTATAATAAAATGTGTTTAATATGCTATCAACACAAAGCAAGCCAGCAACATGTCCGTCACACAAATTTTCAAACCCTTTACTACACGAAATGCACACGCAACTGATGGGAGGGCTGCAGGCAGAGTGAGAGAGAATGAGAGGAGGGTAGGGACACTAAATTACCAGCACGTGTCAGTAATTATCAAACTCCTCTAAAGTAACATGATATAATTACATCTGCATCAAGCAAATTACAAAATCACTAATGATTCTCCTCTCAAAACCTAATTCTTCATTATCAATGTGGACTGACCTCATTACATCAACGAGGGGCTACTCAAATCATCAAGATAGAATTCACTTCCTAACTACGGGAGAGCAAAACCTCTTCACTCACTGGCTAACATCAACGGGAAAACGGCTGATGATAAATGGATAATGCAAAAGGTTTTCAAATGTAGACAAAACAGAGGACCCCCATACCTGTTTCTTGATGACATACTCACATCCTGCCTCTGCTTTGAGGCGCTCAACCTTCTCCTCCTGCTGGCTTAGCTCTTTTTTGTACGAAATCTCCTCTTTCACCAGCCTGCAGACAGCGAGGACAGGAAGAGAGGAAAAGACAGTTCACAGTTAAAGGCAGTCACACAGTGTTGTTCCGTCAAACACGAAGCATAAATGCACGGCCTCCCAGACAGATAATATAGGCCCGAAGCATGAAAAAAGGGCGGGCTGTGATGGTCACCTTTTACAGACAGGGCCATCTATCCTCATTCTCTCCAACGTTCCTCTAACTCAGGGGACATAGTGAGATCATCTCCCGCAGGATGGCAAGATACACACCTCAATAACAACAACCGAACACATCATTCCTCCTCCCTGCTGCTACACAGAATACTGGCTTCCGAGTACAAATCACCCTCATGCTTCGATATTAAATCCTAATTTTTCATATGCAGTATAAATTTGCAGTTGTGCAAAGGATGAATTTGAGGGATCAACTAATCAGTTATTTGACCAATTGCTTCAGCACTAATTACAGCCCGGCCGATATATTGGCGGGCCGATATTATCAGCCGATATTAGGCATTTTCCAAACTATCGGTATCGGCATTTATAATGGCTGATAACTGAATATTTAACCCTTGGGTTGTCTTCCCATCAACCTTTTTCTAACGTTTTAAATTGTTAAATTTTTCTTCTACACATTTTCAGCACTTATTTCTACGTCCCATATTTTCTGATATAAAACAAAAATTGAAAACGGGTCAATTTGACCCGAAGTCAAAACAAGGGTTAAAAAATGAAATAAAAACGGACGAAACACCCTTCAACCATGTTCTGAATGTTGGCGTTGCATAGTTTGTCCACCAGAGGTCGCTCTAAAATGTCCCTCGTGTTAACCCTTTAAGTTTAATATCTTAAATTTGCATTTTTTTACATTTTATTTATTAGAACTTTAATATATTTTGATGTTCCTCTGTTCTGTTGTGACAATAAAACAAGCAAGTTTATTTTTAAACTGCATTATATTATTTTAGTGAAGACGCGTTTCTGGATTTTTTTTTTTTTTAAATGTATATCAGCCAATATATCATGATGATCATGGTGATTTTTAAATCAAAAATCTATTGTATTTGTTAAAAATCCTTTATCGGTCAGGCTCTAGCACTAATCTAATCTGATCTAATGTGTATATTATATCATAATCTCACTGGTAATGAGACATTCATCTGACAATAATGAACACAACTAAGTGCATATGTGATCATTCTAAATATTATCACACAGACAAATATGTGCTTGGCTTATTTCACGTTAATTTAGTGCAGCTTTTTTCCCCAGAGACATTTAAATATACTCAGTGGTTTTTAATTTTATAATTTTTTTTTCTCCCAAATATTCAAACTAAGACTCTGCAGTGACCCACTTCACATCAAGACCGTTTCAATACTGCCTGGGTTTTTCCTACCCTCATAATGCCTGCCGTAGCACCCAAGCCATTTTGGCACCTCCTAAGCCGAATGAATGTAACTGCGTGACTTTTTACAGATTTAATGATTGTAGTTGGTCGCCAGTGGACTTCTTTTGTCTTTTAAGCTTTTTTGAGCATTATTTATTTATTATCTGTTCCTAGATTTTTTGCATTGTTTTATACACAGATATGGTAATAATAATTTTCTTAAAGGGAGGACCACTAAACCCCTCGCCAAATATTTAAGTCCTCCACAAACCTAGGGAAACCACTGTACTGATAACATTGTGTTTTGAGCTGAATTCTGATTTAGTTCATTGTTACATTTTTGTTGAGTAAAGCCAAGCTCCAACTTAAACTTTCATTGTATCGCAACTTTTCCATGTTGAGTAAACAAGCAGCATTCACACATAAGACACCTTTTGTTGCCCTTGTTAACTGTATGCCTTTCAGCTCACGTTATCACCGTGCTTATGTGACTTATGAGCCACCTCTATCTATCGCCTCCA
The DNA here is from genome assembly GCF_010015445.1 of Perca fluviatilis. NCBI lineage: Eukaryota > Metazoa > Chordata > Actinopteri > Perciformes > Percidae > Perca > Perca fluviatilis. Next base: position 27,834,330 of record NC_053128.1, on the reverse strand, counting down.
ACTCACTCGCACACATACACCCACACACTACTAGTCTTTTTAGTGATTAATTGATCATCAATTTAGTCCCTAATTTGGACCAAGTCAGGTGGTAAATGGGCCTCTTTTCCTTGATTGTTAGTGAAAATGGGCTTGAGTACATTGATAAATTTTGATTATTTATCAATTACGGGCCAAATGGAACTAAATCTATTATTATTCCGACCCTGATTGGCATAATGGAGTTTGAAAATATCACTATTGATAATGATTCCCAACTAATAGTCTTTTTCCGCCTGTGCCTGCTTGTCGGAATGACAACACAAATTTAATTTTTCATAAAATCAGCCTGCGTGTGCGTAAGTGAGTGATCCTTCATTAATCAGTAACATTGCCGGAGACCCTTCCCTCCGTGTTGCGCTGCTCCTTGCTTAGCCAAGGAAGCCAGCATCACTCTGTCATATTTTACATCAATTACCACTCATTCTTAGAAGGTTTCATCAAGAAGCTTTTAAACAGGCACCATATGCAATAGCAGCTCCTGCCTTCCACTCTCATGCTTGATGCAGAGTGAGTGATGTCACCTGTTTAGAGTCAAAGAAGGTGGCAAAGAGGGGGAAAGATGGAGGGAGGAAGGCTGGAATAATTTGAATAAAACTGAAGGACAGTCTAATAACAAAATGTCCATTCCTCCCCTCCCAGTCCTGATGTTAATTTCTTATTTCTCCCAGACTTGGAGCGCTGTGTGAATGAGGGGTGGGGTCGTGGCTGGTTTTAAATAGACCTGCCACCTCAGGCTTAATGGAAAAGGCAGCTCTCTGGAAAATAGAAAAAAAAAGGGAATTAGAGCCAGCCGACACACACATTCGGCCGCCTCCTCTAGCACTGTATTTTTGAGCCACGATGTAGTCTGTGCTGGGACTGGAATGACAAAGGCAAATTACTGTTGTCATTTTATTAAGGGCATCCGCCTCGCTAGGGCAGAAAAGGCACTGACTGAAATGTGCAAAAGCCAGTGGAAATAGGCCTGGCTAAAAGAGCAGGCAGGTTCCCTCTCAACTCCAATATATAAAAGGGAGGAGGGAGGGAGCAAGGCAAATGCAGAGAAGAAGGAGAGACAGAGGAGAAAGAGAGCAAACGGGAGGGACACGAGATTATGAAGACACCGAAAGCAATGACAGTCTGTACGTTTAAACCTAACAGCTTGATTAAGGGTCCACGTCAAGACAGGACATTTGGCCTAGAGGAGGTGAGATGTAATATCGGTAGTATCAAATAGTATACTCAACCTCAAAAAAATCTGAACAGTAGTTACTGCCTAATAAAGTACACTATTGTATTATTGTCTTTCCTACACTGGACATTGTGACATTATCCTCTATTGGAAACCCAGCCACCGTCATCAGCACCTCAGGGAGCCCGTTAGTAATCTGACCCACAAAACACAATCGATAGCACATTACACTATCACCCCTGACAGAAGGGATCTGCCTGATCGACGAGAGATACTCTCACAGACAGGGCACATTATCCCACCACTCCTCATAATATATACAGTATTTTCCATTCCAGCATGGTAAAGTATCTAGACATGTACACATTTAGCTCAGAATGGATGCCAAGTCTTTTAATAGGTTGCCTTCAACCGGATGATGAGCTTAAGAGTTCCTACATCGAAAAGCCTTTGTTTTGTTTTGATCTGAGTGAATTTAAGTTGGGCTTTTATTGTGAAGGGTAAAACGGAAGAAGTGAAGCTGTAGGGTTATGCTGCAGTTGTGGGAGTAAATAAAAGCGTGTTGGACATCTTGGTGCACGCTAGTTCAGATTACGGAGCCTCCATGTTTTTATTTTATTACCCTCAGCTACAGTAGTTAGCACGCATTAGCTTGGACGGCTAACTTGGCTTGTTTACTCTATCATGTGAACGTCTTTGTCACCCTGAACTCCATTCAAATATCTGGCAGTTCCATAAAGCGCTGCTTAAAACTGAACACCGAAAAAATACCTGAAAAAAAAAATAGGAACGAAAAGTCTAATATTTGTATTTAAAATACAAATCCGATTCGACTGACAACATTTTGAGTCTGGTACAGCCCTAGCTTAATTCAAAGGTATGGTATTTCTATTCATTATTCTTTTGTACCTTAATAATCCATTTTGTCAGAGACACAAAATTCAAAAAGAAAATTCTTAGGCTACATCCATAATAAAAAAAACTATGCAAACAGTGAACAAAAGTGAATGGAGTGGGACATTAAATTGTTTAAAATAGTGAACATGAGATTTAGGCAATGCATTTGGAGAGTCTTCGGTCTTAGTAGCTCTCAAACATCTTGTGGATGCACACTGATGACATATTGTCTTTGACTAATGCCTGTTTTTGCTGTAGATGTCTTTAGAAAAGAAATGTGGTTTGTAAACGCATCAAAATTGGACATATTTTTAAAGTATTACTGTTATTTAATCACTTAATTCCTGGAGGTGAGATATTTCCAATCAGAGGTCGTATCACATCTACAGCAGAAGCAAATAGTAAATCAATTTATTGACAGAAGATTAATTAGAACCATTTTGATAATCGACTAAGTCATTTCTTTTTAACCAAAAGGTGCCATAAAGTCACTGATTCCAACTTTTCAAATGTGAGGATTATATATAATAGTAAATGTACTGTCTTTGGGTTCTGAACTTTCTGATGAAATAATTAATCAAATAAAAATATGCAGATTAATATAATTTAGCAGTAACTGAGCTTGCAAGCATTCAGTGCTTGCTGTTGTGGTTTGCAGAAATGCAACATCATACCTGTCTGTTTGCTTTTCCTTTTGATTTTGACATCATGACATTGACAGAAATGTGTCCAAAATAAACAAAGTCATGGAAAGATCAGACCAGTATATTGTTGTTGAGCTCATTAGTCCAAAATGACCATTTAACTCTATTGGTATCTTGGCAGATCAAACATTGCCTTCTCATGATCACGACTTAGACCTACGTAACAGTTGATCATTTTGACAGCAAACTTTCCCAGCTATAAATGTTTTCAGGGTATAAATAGCCTACTGTTTTACTCTATGCTACTCGTGGCAGCTTAGTTTAGTCTTGGATTTAAATCAGGATAGAATTTGGTCTAACACTACATTTGCATACTTTTAACCACTATTGTTGGTGGATCATTTTCAATAATTCCTTCACTTCCCATCTGTTACTACACAAATATTAGTACAAGCTTTGATACTGGTGTATTTTTCTTAAGTATGAGCCATGATCAGAGCAGGATCTACTGTAGATTCCAGTCAAACAGAATATGAAGAATGCTGACTGTACAAGATAAGACTAACACTGCACTGCATTTATACATTTGTTTCTCAAAAGTAATAAACACATTTCCTGTGCTTTGTGGAGCTGTTTTGAATCAAACTGTCACTCAGTTCTCATTGGTTTATTCGAATTATACAAATGTTTTAATAATCTTGCAATTCTTATATTTATATCTTAATTTATATTTATTTAAATATATAACTGCAGTTATTCACCAAATACTCATTATTAAATGCCTCAGAACAAAATGATGGGGAAAGAATTGATCAAGAGATTTAGCTTAGAGGTAAAACAATTGTCGGATATGTAACTACAAATCAATTAAGGAGCAAAATTACATGTTTTAGTGTTGAAAATAAAACAGCACCATATTTGACAAACTACAGAATATTAGTATGATGTGCTTAGTCACAGTAAACTTATAGGCCTAACATCCATGTGATGACCATAGGCCACACTAACAGTAGCAGTAAGCTACATGATGCAGTGTCATGACTGTGCAGGCATTTCCTACATCTTCACAAATGTCCACGTCAGCTCCGACTGGGTGGGGGAAAGTAATGTTATATGGAGATAAAACAAGGCTAGACAGGGCTGTGTTAAAAACAGCAGTGTAATGTTAGTTTCTTACCTTAGCCAGTTTCAGGGTGAATGTTTCTATAGCTAGCAATAGTTTATTTCTCCCTAACTGCAGTGGGCCTCATCAACAAGGCCCACTGACAGTCTCTGACAGACTCTAACCCCTCAGTTACTACACGTTACATTAGCACATCCTGGACTATTACCCCTGACCATTGCACATGTTAACATTACACATAATGTGAGCTTTTGCACATCTGCCTTTCTTGTTTCCCTTTTTTAAACAGTTAACGTTATATTGTACATATTGTTATTTTGTTATAGTCTCATTGTGCATACTTTAAATTCTAATAGAAATATTCAGTATTTATGTTCTTGCCTTTAGCAGTACTTTGCCTTATTGTGTATTCCCTATGTGTTTACTGTATGCACCAAATACACAAAGGAAAATTCCCTGCAAGTGAAAACTTGCTTTGGTAAGTTAATAAATATGATTCTGATTGTATCTGGTTTTTGTATTTAACGTTAACGTTACACCAATTTAAGTGAATACACTATCATAATAAAAACAACGTTTAGGCCCTTGGTTGCGAGTGGCATCTTACACCAGCATACATGACAGGCAGCAGCCGAAGCAACCGAAAACACAACAAAAGAACTGGTTTCAGACTATAGGCCGCGCCACAGCACCGGAGTAAATTTAAAACCTAACGGACAAACATTCCTCCATGCGCGGTGTGGTTTAATGCCGAGCCAGTTTGTCCGCTCGGCTAAGTTAGTTAGCTCGCTACCCTAGCTGAGCGCATAGCTTTATGTATAGCTATGTAGCTTAGCGTAGCTATTGTACATAGTTAGCTTGCTTGACATGCTAAATCGTCTTAAACTGCAGCGAAAAGCCAACCTTACCTCTTAACGATGCCAGTTTTAATCTTAATTTGCCGTATTCTTGGATCTGCCATGGCTGTAGATTGTGGCTAATGTACGCAGATGTAACGTGCGGTGGCTAACTGCTAACTGTGAACGGTGTGCAGAAAGGAAGTCAGTGATGACCAGCTGCTCGCAGATAAATCGATCTCTGGGAGAGGATGATTATCGAGTGTGTGGATCACACAGCAGGTCAAGTATGAGAACACACTTTGGGGAGTGAGCTACAATTACATTTAAAAATATATGATGAAAAAGATACTATGAAAATAAGTCATATCCATATCTCATAACAAAACACCAAAGTTACGACCCTATGGAGGACAAAAATCACACAGTAGGCTATGGAGGAGGATTGGAGTCTTATGAACATGACTTGTCAACTATTCTTGCACAATTTCCTTGTACTCCTCCTCTGCCTTTATATGACTTCTAATTATGCATTTACTACATTCCTGTTACACCCAGTTTATTCATCAACATTTCCATCTATTTTATATTACTTTATTTTATTTTTGTATTATGTTATATTTTATTCCTTATATGCTTTGTGTTTAGATCTTCCTTTTTTTCTTAAACATATTTTATTAGCATTGTTGGAGGGAGCCTGAGACCTAAGATTTTGATTGCCAACAACTGTTTCCCTGTAGGTCTAACTGTTGTGCACATGATAAATAAAGACCTTGAACCTATTTTATTATACACGGTGGCAAGATAAGACAAGACAAGATAAGTCTTCTTTGATCCTCAGAGGGGATATACAACTAGTAAAAAATGTGAAATAAGAGCAATTAAAGAGTTACGAGGTAGACATTGTGTGGTATACAGCTAGGAATTAGATACTTGGACATCTGAGGGCATAGCCAACTTCTTTTGTATTGTTATGTTTTTTATGTATTTTTTTTATTTATGTAGCCTAATGTTCATATATGTATCGAGGCAGACTTCAAACCATCTGCCTTGGTTGTAAAGCACTTTGGGTCAACTTGTGTTGTTTTAAATGTGCTATATAAATAAAGATGACTTGACTTCTAGAGACTGATCTGTGACATGTGATGCTTTCTTTTACATTTGGAGCAAGGTGGAGGGACTCACTCAGCTTTATAACAATACGTTTAAAAGAATTAGTGTAGTGATTATGGGAGGAATGTATGGTCCAGCTACAGTTCTTCCACACTGAGATAAGCCAGTTGAGATGGTCAGAGTAAGGATATCACTCAGGCGACATGACCCGCCATGGGAGGAGTCCATGACAAAGATCCAGGACAGTGGGAGCTATCTCTTAGCTTACCTGGGATTGGTTGGGCCTTCCCTCGGAAGAGCTAAAGGTTGTCAAGGAAAAAATCCTCAGTGATATATGCCCTGTTGCTCATTCTTTTCTTAGGATCTCTGGAAAAGGGATATATAAAAACTGTTACTAATATACATTGTGGAAAATTCCAAAAGTACTGTTATGTGTCTTTATATGTAGGCGTGTTTAAAAATCTTAAAATACCCAAGCTTGGAGAAGACCCCTGATGTAGTCAATTCAAACTTTTCTCTTAAATTTCTATCTTAGAATCTATTTGAAAAAAATATCAAGGACATTATTGCCATTATAAACGTTATTATGACGTTATTGACAGATTTCCCTGATTTTGACCGGAATAATTTATTTGATTCAGAAGAGGTGGAAATAGTGCACAGTGGCTCAGGTATCAGACACAATAATGTGGAAGTGTTTAATTATATATGCATAGACAATATCTCAGCTTTGTTACAGTAATGAAAAGGCATTGCTTAACGAGTTGTGATTTGGTCAGTTATGGGTCAAGGTGGGAATATGCTTCTTGGAACCCAGTAGTGGCGGGCTGAATATTTGTTCTCAGTGACTTGAGTCTAATATTTAAATGATAAAGCCAAAGAACTAAACACTGTCCAGTCACAGAAAGTACAGGGTGTTGACCATGGTCCTGATCCTGCTGCTGCCAGCGACAAGGGAGCTGTCCAAGGTACATAAGGAGGGGGTGATGGTTAACACGATAATGACATGTCGTGGCATGTCTACCAAATCATGTGTGCCTACAGCAATTAGACAGCACAATGAAAAACTAAAACTGTCTATCTATCTATCTATCTATCTATCTATCTATCTATCTATCTGTCTGTCTGTCTGTCTGTCTGTCTGTCTGTCTGTCTGTCTGTCTGTCTGTCTATCTATCTATTTATCTATCTATCTATCTGTGTGTCTGTCTTTCTGTCTGTCTGTCTGTCTGTCTGTCTATCTATCTATCTATCTATCTATCTATCTATCTATCTATCCATCTACTGATGTGCATGTGCAGTCTCCTACCTTCGTGCATGTGGGTCATTATCTGCAAACATTCACTTAATGGTTCAATTAAAAAATAACCAGATGTGTAAAGGGGCAGCAGTCAAGGGGTTTTGTCTTTCTTGCCTTCCCAGTAGATAGATAGATAGATAGATAGATAGATAGATAGATAGATAGATAGATAGATAGATAGATAGATAGATAGATAGATAGATAGATAGATAGATAGATAGATAGATAGATAGATAGATAGATAGATAGATAGATTTTTCAGTGTATTTAGTTTGCAATAGCATGGCTTTACGGTAAATCTTTAGTGTCAGTAAACTCTATATACAGACAAATATTCGCTCTGTGTAAATTAAGGTTTTATAAGCCTCAGAATAAGCCAATTGCTTTATTTACACAGTATATCAATAAAGCTAAACAATTGACATGGCTTATAAAGCTGTGTTACAAAGACAGCACATTCAATATCATTTGAATCTTTGTGCATCTGATATTGATTTGTGTGATCTATGAAAAAAATAATCAATTTCATAGTATTCTTCAACTGGTTGGGTCAAAGGAATATATATTTGATTACAATTCAGCCTGCCAATGCCATTAAAAGTTTATGTTACTCAAACACATTTCTGCACATTATGGCATAACAGTTTCAACACAGTTAAATACGTATAATATAGAGTATGTTAAAAACACACTTTGGAGGTCTTAATTGCTCATCACAACTGATCATAACAACAAAACTTAAAACTGATGAGCAGAGCCGTTGTCGAGGGTAGAGGAAAGGAAGCTTCTTCTATATGATAGAGATAGGAAATTTTAACTTTTAACAATTTAAATAGAATCTACACTCCAAATTGTGTTGAACACATCCTCACTGTTATATTTAGCCATGTCATTTGCAGTAATTTTGATTCAGTAAGTCATGTGTTAGTAAAACCATGCATAAAATGGTGAAAGTAGGTGAGGTGAAAGGCAAATATGACCATAACAGCAGTTTGGTGTAAGTATAGTGGGTCGAGTGGCAGAAGAAGCACTCGTCCTTGTTTGTTGTAATACAATTCCACTCTAATACAGAATCACTGTCTATTTAACCCATTCATTTTTACAAATCTGGCCACACATTAAGTAAAAGTGAAAACATATATAGGCTAGTGTACATATTGTGATGATTCTGAGTAAATATAATCTATTTTTGGTGCCAAGTAAATTAAATATGTGAATACATTTATTATTGCACCACCGGAACTTGTGATTTTCATTTAGACATGACAATTATCATAGCCGGGCAAATAGAAAAGGACTCATTAAATGTTGTTTAATACCGGAGAACACAAATATAAACTCAATTCCACAATAAATTAGATCTTTATTACACTCAATGTAGGGCTATCAACTGTTTGTAAACAACTGCAAAGACAAGGTTTGCTGGAGGTAAACAGACATGAAAAAGTAAATTATTAGAATTTGTATCAAGGTAAATAGACATTAAAACAACTTTATGCATATGCAGTTATAGATATGTGTGTAGGACAATGATGCAGTGTGAAATGATGTACTTAAGGCAAAACAGTTGAATAGGGTAAACATTTAACGAATCGATATCACCATGAAGCCCCAGTTGAATTACTTACATTAAGACAATCATCTTTTGCATTACAAGTTGTCTGAAATGTTGTGTTTGCATATGCAAATGAGGCATTGTCTTATTAAATATGTGCTAATGTGCATACATTTCCAGAACAGAAATGTGAACATGGGATAAAGCCAGGTTTCAAATTCTTGTTTCATTTTGTTGACAGAGTCCATTGTATTTACAGAGGGGGTTTTGGATAGATCTTTTTATCAATCCATAAATCAGAAAATACTGTCAACAGCCATAAAAACAATCAATTCCCACCATGTTTTTGATGAATAAGCTTCGTAATGTAGATAGGAATGAAACTGGAAGGTTTGGTGGATTTTTTTAACGACAAAACTCATTTGTTCCCCCACTAGTCTGAAACAACACAAGTTATGGAAGAAATATAGCCCAAAATCTTATAATTGGCCAGTGCTTAAAAAAAAAAACATTTCTACCTGCAGTGTCTTGCCTCAAATGCAATTTTGAATATATTTTACTGGAATACTTCCACTTGATGCTACTTTATACTTTTTTACTGCACTACAGTTTGAGAGTCAAATATTGTGAGGAAGTGAAATTAGCTCCACCAACTGAAACATTAAAATGCTGCTCCACAGACTCAATAAAATCATCCAGTAATATAATAAACTACAATGTAACACAGACAGGGGACATTCTTCTGCATAATGAGTATACTTTTGATACTTTAAGTACATTTTGCTGACAATACATCTATCTTGGTAACGTTTTCAATGCAGTACTTTTACTTATAATGGAGTATTTTAAATTCCCAGTAACATGCTTCTCTTGCTTATCACGGTGCAGATCAGAGGTTACATTATAGAAACATGCAGGACCAGGATTCCCTTTAAATGGAAAATAAATGATAATGAGTTGCTATTCATTTCTATTATAGCAAGACTAAACTAGTTAACATAAGAGGTAGAAACCAGTGTCATTCTCTCTGCAACCGGAACAATCTAATTGTGTTAGATTTGATATGTTAGAGATGTTTGAGACTTGCAATGCCTTAGATAGATAGATATATAGATATAGATAGATAGATAGATAGATAGATAGATAGATAGATAGATAGATAGATAGATAGATAGATAGATAGATAGATAGATAGATAGATAGATAGATAGATAGATTGATTGATAGATAGATAGATAGATAGATAGATAGATAGATAGATAGATAGATAGATAGATAGATAGATAGATAGATACTTTATTGATCCCCAAGGGGAAATTCAAGGTCCCAGTAGCTGACAGACATCACACACAACATACACATACATCATAAACAGGATTCTAAAATAACAAATAACATAAAAAAACAAACAAATCCACATGAATAATATAGACTATAAAAGAAAAAGATACAAAAAAAATACCAAGGGATGTATAAGCATGAGACGCTTGCAGTGACAGGGCAGGTAAGGTGCTCTATGGTAAGGTGCTCTATGAGAGTGTGTGTGTGTCATGGTGGTAGTGTAAATAAGTCCAATAGTGCAAGGATATGTAGACACAGTAATATAAAAAAAAAATGCCGTAATGCACGATACTGTTTCAAAATATGACTCCAGAATAGATGAGCTTGTCTAATAGGCTACATATTTTTCTCTCCCACAGTAGACAGGAATCAAACATGGCGCAGGTTTCTGTGTGTGGATGCCTCCTCCAGGCCTGCATGCATGGGAGCAGCAGCAGAAGAAGAAGAATAATAATAAGAAGAGAAATCCTATACCGGGCAACGCTTGTGTGATTGCATGTGAGAGGTGGGAAAACCCCGGGCTCTTTCCCCCGCAGCTTCATGGACGTTGATTATTGGTATTTTCCGAGTTTTCCAAACTAATAAGTGGCACTATCAAGCATTTGGAAGCGCCGCGAGAGTACAGACGGGCTGCTGGACTTAATTGATATTGAGCGAGGCTCTGGTAGGCGCGGACGGGGCCGCTGCTGGGTAATTTGCAGTTTAATCAGCGTTTGTAATGAGAGCCGCTGATTAGCGCGGGGTGGAAATAAAAGAGAGTTACAAGGAACGTCTGTCAGAGTCCGGTGATAATTCACGACTAATTGTAATGATTAGAGCAAACTGGATGACTTTGGAGTTTTCTGATGCGTTGCCTCGACCCTGTGTGTGTGTGTGTGTGTGTGTGTGTGTGTGTGTGTGTGTGTGTGTGTGTGTGTGTGTGTGTGTGTGTGTGTGTGTGTGTGTGTGTGTGTGTGTGTGTGCGCAAGATAGGCCTAGTTATATTCCAAAATATCAGAAAAAGCGAAAAGCATCTGCGCGCTTGTGTGCGTAATATAGACAGCCCTGTGTGTGTGTGTGTCAGTGAGTAAACACGGCTGACAGAGAGGCAGGGCAGTGTGCGCGTGCGTGCGTGCGTGTGTGTGTGTGTGTGTGTGCGTGCGTGTGTGTGAGAGAGAGAGAGAAAGAAAGAGAGAGAACAAGGCTGAATCACATATTTGATTATCAAACAAAACAGCTAATTTATAACTAGGGAGAGAGGGATGGGGAGGAGGGGAGAGGATGGGAGAGGAGGGGGAGATGATGGACTCTGCAGTAGTGAGGGCGAGATGTATTCCTCGAGACGTGCCTCGGCCACTGCTGGAATAGCAAATGAGAAATTAGTGAGAAATGTGTGTATGAACGCCGTCGGTCAATTAGCGAGAGGCGAGAGGAAGAGGAGGGAGGAGGCGAGAAAATCAGCTGGTACTCTCATAGTACAGATTTGCCTGCAGAGCGCGCAAACACCCGAACACGCGCACAAACAAACCCCTCTCAGAAGCTTTATGTGATTTCCTCTGAATTATAATAAAAGTTGAAATAACATCTCTGTCATGGGATGACGACAAAAGAGACGTATTTTATCACTGATTATTGGCTGTTTACCATGGTTGTATTTCCTGAACTCACTTCAGTGGCGTTATATTAATAGACCTTAAAGGGTCAGTTCACCCAAATAAAAACAGATGTTCTCAGTTCTGCAGATAGTTTTTGTCCAGAGATATCCATCTCTGAGATTTGTGACTCCTTCCCATCACAATAGAGGTGGATGGGATTTTGTTTGTGGTGCTCACAGCATTATAAATGAAATGTTCTATTTATTATTTTTGCATTACTCTATATATATATATATATATATATATAAACCTCAATGAGTTATCATAGGTAGCCTATTTCTTCATTACAAAGTATAGCTCTAATAATAAGAGTGTGGATTATGGTTTCTTTTAAGGCTTATTCAGTGGTGGAAAGTAATTGTAAGTACTTTACTTAATTACAATTTTGAGTATTTCTATTTTGTGCTACTTTATACCTTTACTAAACTAAATTTTAGAGAGTAATATTACAATGGAAATTGTACTTTTTACTCCATTACATTTATTTTATAACCGATTATTAATACAAAATATAAATCAACTCATACATTCAGATGTATTAGAATTATCACTAATAATAAAATAAAAACAAATGTTATGATTGGATTCACGGCAAAAACAAGTGTTGAAGATAACTAAAAACAACACAAAAACAGGATGTCTCCACTGATACCCCATGCGTGTTTCTTGTCGCTCTTAAAAACCTACAGAACTTTATTTGAAATCCTTGTGGAGATGTCCAAGTTTCCAAAGATACCAAATATGGCTGGGATTTTGGGAAATGTGAGTGAAGCACACATTTAGAACAAGACATGTAGAATATTATAGCCATAAAAACTTAGTATAAACACCATCTGGCTTCAATTTAGAGCTGGGACAAGCTGTGTCACTGTGACAATTTGTTAAGATGATTTGAACTCTTTATTGAAAGAGGTATTATGTTTGCATTTTAACAGACTTCTTTATTAAATATCTTTCAGAGTGTGAATTCCTGTTCATTAATACTTTCACAGGCTACCTTTATCAGCTCGTTCAGTTATTTTTGCCCTTCAGGTTATAAAACAGATTTAATCAATAATTTGTGAAACTACTGTATGTATTTTGGGCATTTGAATTGTCTCGCTCTCTGGAGTCCATCAACACTGAGCATGTTGTAATTATAGCAACATAACTTTATTTTTTAGACAAGAGACAAGCGGAGAAAACCAGTTGAAAATTCTGATGTGGGGCTTTCACAGTATCTCATTTATGTCTGTATAATAACTTTTTCAAAGTGAATTGTTAATATTTTCAGAGATTTACAGGCATAAATAAGCTTTCAAGGAAAAAGCCATAACAACTAGTTGAGATAAAATCCCCTTACATATAAATGGACTGTATTATAATTATATTTCTTAAATTTTTCTGCAGTATTTGTGTTTAAATAGTGACAACAAATAATGTTTTAATCATATTTTAGGCGATTACCACTAGAGAAGTGTACATTTTGATAGGCGCCTCTGTACTTTTTTTTTTGTATTTTGGGTTCCTGGGTAAGGGTTAGGATTAGGGTTGGGTTAGGGGTTAGGGCTGGCAAAATGAGGACTATAGCTGACTTATAGCTGAGTTTGTGCTGAAAATAAGCAGAGCGTGCATGTAGGGAAAAGACAGTTTAAAAGGTTCAAAACAAAGACAATAGGTCAGAAAAAGTGGACTCTTAAAGAAAGCACTATGTCCTGAATCGTTGGCCTATCACTGTGAACAGTGTGAGGACAGTGAGACCTGTGATTACAAAACTCTATTTTTAGTGAGATGAATCAGTTCCACATTTTTTTGGCAGGAGGCCCCCTTGGTGCCCTCCCTCTTCTCAGGGACCCCGTTGGCTCCCAAACCCTTTGTAGGTTCCACAAAACCCTATTAAAATGCATAAGGCCTCCCTGGGCACCGCAGCAGCAGCACGGATGACCTGCTTGGTATCAGGTGTGATGTGCCACTAAAGTGACCTTCTCCATCTGATCCTCTGGTCTGCTACACAGGGAGACGGAGCCGGACGGGCCGGCAGGAGCCCGCGATCGATTCTCCAGCGAGAGGTTATCTATACGTGGTATTTTAATGTCACGGAGTCAGGCCAAATTGATAGTGATAAATATTTGCCGGAAGATTAGGTGAGGGGAGTGTGTCCAGGGCGCTCTATCTCAGACCTGTAACCCCAGCAGAGCTGTTCCTCTCTGTGTCGGATTAGCCCCATCCATCCAGTGTCAATGGCTGTCTTGTTGAGAAAATCAGTGAGTAAACACGGCTGACAGAGAGAGAGAGAGAGAGAGAGAGAGAGAGAGAGAGAGAGAGAGCAGTGTGTGTGTGTATGTGTGTGTGTGTGTATGTGTGTGTGTGTGTGTGTGTGTGTGTGTGTGTGTGTGTGTGTGTGTGTGTGTGTGTGTGTGTGTGTGTGTGTGTGTGTGTGTGTGTGTGTGTGTGTGTGTGTGTGTGTGTTAGGTGGTAGATAGGCGGCTGATTACTCATACAAATAGACTCTAAACTCCGCCTGGTCCCCCCAGAAATGTGTTTTCCCTATGTTCACCTCCTCTACTCTCCTTTTTTCTCTCCTCTCCAATATTTACTCCCCCCTGCTGTCTCTGAGGATCCCATCCCACCCTGTCCTGCTGTTCCCACTTTGTCCCCCATCAATCACTGCTGCATTGTGTCCTGGATGTTATATAGAGTGACTTAATATCCCCTCCTTTATCTCTATTCACTCCCAAAACCATTCTGCATGAGGGTCCAACACTGCAGCCCCTGGGTGTGTTTTTCGGGGGGTACAAAAGAGGAAATAGAAAGAGTCTGGAAAATATGAAGCTACAGCCAGGAGACGGTTAGCTTAGCTTAGCATAAAGACTGGAAACAGGGGGAAACAGCTAGCCTCGTTCTGTCTATAGGTAATCTTCGGGGTTTTTTTTAGATATAACGTGTTTTTTAGTGAGTTTTAGACGTGCTGGTAAGCAGATTTGGTGATCTTCAGACAGGCTAGGTGTTTCCTCTGCTTCAAGTCTTTATGCTAAGCTAACCATCTCCTGGTCACATTCACGCCCGTGAGCTGGGGCTGAGACGCGAGCCTGACAGCTGCATAGATTAAAATGAGCCTATCTGTTGCGTGAGACGTAAGAGTGAAAAAAGGCGTCTGAAACACTTGTGGTCAAGACACCGAGTAAGTGTACTGTACTTTTAAAGGAGACAGTCCTCCCCTGAAAAACGGCCACATAAACCGTTTGTTCAAGCAGCAATGACGACTGATATTCACGTTTAAAGTGTCGGCGCCCTCTAGCAGCCGTACTAATTATGACGGGAGCAAAGCAGGAAGTAAGGCGAGGTATGAGAGCGCCAAATTATGCATAAGGATAGAGTGTTGGATGGTTCAAACTAATAAAGGACTTTCACCCAAGAGACCAGAGTTTGAGTAAAAATGTAAAAATGGCGAAATAGTTTTTTTTCCATTACGGAACAAACCTAAATTACATCACGTACTGCGTCACGTGCATAACCCGAAGTGAAGTAACGTAACAAATCTTCATGATTTTGCCCAAACCACAATCTTCTTCTAAACTTAACTAAGTAGTTTTGGTGCCTAAACCTAACCAAACTGCACCGTTTCACAAAGTTAACGCGTTTAAAACCGTTTCCTTCTCTGGTTTAGATATGAGGTGAGATATTGTATTTCCTGCCCCTGCTAACGGCGCTTATTTATGAAATGCTCCTTTGGCTCGTAGAAGGTAGGAATAAATGTGCCTATATCGTCATATGGTTTGGAGGACTCTATCAAACATGGCAACAGGAAAAGTAGGGTCAAAAGTTTAACAAGTAATCCAGGAGATAATGAAAAAAACAAAAAGCTAAAGTAAAAGTAAAAGTAAAGTAAATAAACTCATTTGGTCACTTTTTAGAAAACACAAAAAGAAAATCATCCAATTTCCTCTGTGATTATTAAATAATTAACTTTGCTGGAGTTAATCTAAAAAAAAAAAAAATATCCTAATTAAAAAATACTTTCATGCCTCCTACTAACTGAGTACAACTTCATATTTCTGCAGCAGCAATGAATTCACTGGAATAGTATTTAAGCTTTTTTTGCCCTCTGTGTAAAATGAAGACATCACAGCTCCACCGCCGTCCTCCTATTTTATGAAGGGTCCCTGACAAATAGGGCCTCCCCGCTACGCTTCGGTGGCCACCTTCATTCCGCACTTGGCTTGTTTACATAGCACCAGGACCATTTCCACGGATTAAACAAATCACTGCCCGAGGGGGACATCCATAATCCGCTAACGGGTCACCAGCAAGACAGTTATAAATGCCTTTGTCTAGTATTAGGGGGTAGAATAGATGTCCGTGTCCAAAGATGACCTTCCCTGAATGCAGCATCCACCGCTCCCTGCAGTTTATTATAGGATAGGGAGGAAACAAGAAAGAAAGAAGAAGAAAGCCTTTGTCACAAAAATGTTTTCCTATATTGTTATTAAAAGGCTCATTTTAACAACAAAAAAAATAGGGTATTTCACTGAAGAAGGAGGAGAGAGGCTCGTTGATGAGAGCCCATCACCTTTTATCAGCTTCTATCACTCTCTGAAAGACTTTGTGACACCCACAGTAATAGCAGGAGACATTTTCCCACAAATACAAAGGCCACTGAAGAAGATGGGTAAAATATTGTGCTGATTTCGGACCAATTTACTTCATCATTCCACATTACAGCCTTATGAATTGTTCAAATGTGATAACAAGCACTCAATTCACTTTATTATGTAAGTTAAATTAGACTTTTGCACACAAAAAAAATAGTTGCAGCGCCATTCAGTGGCTCCTTGAATAGAATGTAATTTGTGTGAGAATTTGTTGTATCTGTCACAAATATTCACAATTAGCGGCGGTAATTATTTGATAGTTTCTGCAATTATGACTTAAACGGTTAAATTTGGAACTGTGTGGAACCCTAATTGGCCTAAATGCGTTATTTTGCATATTTGCATAATGAGGGAATTGGTAGAAAATTGTGTTCATTCATTTGTGAAAAATCCTATGAATTTTATGAATTTGAAAGGTCTGTTCCTGCAGTCTGTGACTTTGCTGGCATCTCCCCGAGGAGCCCGGTGGAAAGTGGGGCACACTGGCAGAGGGCCAAATGGAGGAGATTTGGAAGAGAAAAGGTGAAGAAAGGAAAAGGTTTTTTATAGAACTTTTGTTTGTAGTCTGGCACAAGTGAGAATTCACCTGATTCTTTATGGTAACAAACAACACTGTTAGATGCCATTTAAGGTCCAATTTACTGACCGAGAGGGTGATGAGAAATGTTGGTTGAAAGACTGTTTTCATGTTGTTGTTGTTGTTGTTGTGTGTCACAAGCAGTACTAATAATAGCATTTTCAGACTAAATATAAAACATAAATTGATTCCAAACCTTTAATTGGGTTAATCCAAGCTGGTAAAGATCAGGACACATTTTTCCAAAGTGTATACTAAGTGCAGATATTTGTTGCTTCAAGAGAACTTCAGTGTACTTTAACTAAATAATCAGAGCCGTTTGATTTGGAATTGTTCTTTCTCGTTCTCAACTTGGCTGTTGATTTTAAACATTTACCTCGTCAACAAATCCAATGAAGAGATCAGAAGCGACAAAGAATTGAACCTACTGAAAAGTATTGTCTGTGTATCCAAAGCCTGAAATATCTTCTCCCTTTGTGCCAGAGAGCTCCAACACATCAATGAGCCACACTGTTGCACTGGCTGACACGTTCCTTTATTACTACGAACACACACACACTGTAGTTTATTTTGGACCCAATTGCACACACACTGTCCTGCTGCCCCAAATACTCACTAGAGCACCAAATGTGGATTAATCCGCCGCTGAAAATAGTGCCCAACAAATGTGCTATTTACTCCTAATAGGCCTACTTATACTTATTATCGTCAGTGTGACACCCAGCCCTGTGCAGCTTTGTGAGAAGTATCAGGTCAGCTTCAAAACAAATCTACTTTATAGATCAACTTTAGGCTTTGGTACACTGCAACTGTTTACGAACCTTGCAGCAAGGGCTGGTGTTACTAGCAGCCATTATTGTAGTTATTGTAACATCTTGCTGCTTTAATCAAAACACCTACAGAAGAAAAAAACTAATTTAAAGCTATAGATTGAAGTTAGAATCAAATGTCTGATGATAAAGGGTTTCAGAAAGTCTTTTTTCCCCCTCCTCAAATTATTTGTAGTTGTTAAGAATTGTGCAGTCAACAACGTAATTTGTCCTCCCACTTTCCACAGAGGGTGGCTTGTTATTATTGTATGTATATAATATAGGCTGCAATTCTCTATGATAAAAAAAAAAAATTGGTCAGCTCTCAAGCACTGTGTTTAAAAGTTCTTAAAAGGTTTCTTGATCCATGTCTGGTTCTTTCCTAAATAACGTGTTCTATTTTTTAACACGTGCATGTGGAAAATGCTGACTCCCCAGGCCCCTGGGCCTTTCAGTAACTAACACATGCTTGCAGGTGAACCTGCCAGAAACCTTTCACTATTACGCTATATAAAAGATTGACTTGTTTGCTTTAAACTGAGTGAAATATTAAATAATGTCGCTGTAAGCGGTTTTATGAGGACATTTGAAGTGTTTGTTAATGTTCAGTATTTGCCAACAATGAAAATTCTCATATGGATGCATATTTTATAGTTATTGTAACAGCTGTGTTTCACTAACACACGGCCATTCATTGTGTTTACACACCAGCGGAAGGAGTTTTCGTTATTGATGAATGCATTAATAAACTTATATCTTCTTACAACCATATTGTCTTATATGCTGCCCTATAAATGCTAAATAGTGGGAGTTAAAGTAAAGTGTTACCATCAAACCCATCCCTCTGAGAAATGGACAATATGTTGATACAACACTGACTCCTCTGTTGATATAAAAAAAAAGAGCCCCTCAAAACTCAGATTGCATTATTTTCATTTTAATGAGAATCTGGTTGTTTATGTTTTGTGTTTTGAGGATCATCCACATTAATTAGAAATTTGACACATCCAATTAAAACGGTAGGCCCATAATGATGCGGCGGGGTTGCCACCGGGGGAGCAGCCTCAAAACAAACAGCACTAGTTTAATGTAAAGGTTGAGGGGCTGGATCACAGAGCGTTGAAGAGGACCCACGCGAGCACGCGTGCACGCGGGTCTATTTTCCCATATAGTCGCTCTTCTCTGCCATTCCCCAGAACCTCATAAAGCTCATAGACAATAATGATCCTGCCATAGACTGTAATGATCTCGCCATTTCATGGGGTATTACACTATAATGATGATAGTCCTCGACATTTGCATCCCATCCGGCCTTTAGCTGCCGAGCTGCAACTCCATCTTTACCTGGCACGGGTAATTTATAGAGCAAATGCGCGAATAAGCCGCTCTGGAATAATACAAGCCACACTTAGAGTCAACCGCAGAGATTTATTGCAGGAGTGTAAACCCAAAAGGCAAATAGAATCGGCCTGCTCGTGCTGTGTGTGTGTTTGTGGTCGGTGTTCAAGAATGAAGACATCCATGACAAGCCGCCAATGACAGCACATAAAGGATGATGGGGAGGCACGGTGTGAGACCTGGGAGGAGAAGGGAGGTGGGGATGTGGGTGTGGTTGAATCATAAAAATATTTGTCTGCAAAAAAAAAACAAAAAAAAACAGAGAGAGAGAGAAAAAAAAAAAAAAAAAAACTCCATAAATATGTTCTTTGCCCGAGGAATCTTTCACCACTGTTCTTTACAAACAGAGAGACACGTGCAGCACAAAGACGACACACACTCAAACACACACAATCGCTGCAAGGAGGGGGGAGAGAAAACAACAACCGTGTGCGTATTTTACTCTGAGAGTTAATGGGAATAAAATACCTTGGTGGATGAGTGCAGATGTGTTTGATACAAATAGTCATTTTCCTATTTGCTGCCTCATTGAGCATGATGAATGATGGGAGTCAGGGAGGCGGCGTGATGAATGGCAGCACCTTGGCTCCATTGCATGCCCTATTGATTCTCCTTCTTTATTACTCCTACAACCCAGCTGGCTGCTCCTGCCCTCCCTACACTCTCTCCTCTCCACTGAGGGGGGGGGAGGGTGAGGAGGAGGAGGGGGTCTTCTTCCTACTGTAAAGCCTCACCTCTTACAGGAACACTGTGTGTGTGTGTGTGTGTGTGTGTGTGTGTGTGTGTGTGTGTGTGTGTGTGTGTGTGTGTGTGTGTGGTTGTGTGCGTGCGTGCGTGCGTGCGTGTGTAAACATGCAAGTGAACAAGCATAATGTGTATGTGTGCTCAGGGGCGGCTGGGAGTTCATGGATAGGGGGGATAAGTTTTCTGATTAGCAGATTAGAGGCCAACCGTCTCTAATAGGGACTTGTCTGGGAGCTGCTTAGTTAGGAGGGGCTCTCAGATGACAATGAGGCGGGAGGAAGTGGAAGCAACGCAAGAAAGAAATCAGACTTCAAAAGTGGGAATCGAGGGAAAGACAAGGGCAGGTGGACAAAGACTTTGCAGAACTTGTGCTAGGGCATGAGATGACGACGATCATCCGGAGAAGTCATTTCCATGCATTTGCACGTAAGCATTTAGGATGGCATAAGTTAGGTGAAGTTAGGTGTATTAAATTAGATTTAACGTATGTGTCTTTACATCGGGCAAAGCAGCTAACTATCCAGAGTCCTAAGAAATGTCTAAATCCTTATTAAACTGATTTGAATGATGATTTAATTGATATTAAATTACTATAAAATGTAATGTACAACAAATAGGATTTAATGGTCAAATATTAGTCAAATCATTTTTTATTGAGGAATTATGATGACACACATCTCTAACTTTTCTACAAAAGTAAGTAGTTATCAAGTAATTGTAGGTTGATGTCTTTCACACCACATGATGACTACCTGTGACTAACATTAAAGGTCCAATGTGTAGGAATTTCTCCCATCTAGCGTTGAGATCATATATCGCAATCAACTCTCTCGCGCCACGCAGTTCAAAGTACGTATTACAGCTACGGTAGCCTTCACGCTTTTTTCTGATGATGCCGGTCTCTTGCTCTTTTCAATCTCCTTTTTCTTTTATCTGGGCGAAGAAGAAGACTCTTGTTCCTGAAATTTGGATTTTGAATATGTGTGGTCCTCCATGTTTTCTTCATTAAACTTGCCAGGGCCGGGAAGCTACGATACCCGCAGCATTAGCAGCACCTGTGAGTTTATCATGTGACAGCGAAAACGCGAAAGGCGGAGCAGTATGTCCTGTATGTCCCTTACCGGCTAACGTATTTCAAGATGGAGCATGAATATGGAGCACTACCCGAGTTCATGCGAATGCAAATGTAAAATTTCAAGCCAAAAGGAATACTTGGAATTGATGGTGGAGGTAAATATTCATGAAAAAAGGACAAGTTTGTGGATGGGCAACACAGATTTTGATAATGAACAACTAAACACTGTTACACACTGGACCTTTAAGGAGCTGTTCCTTTTGTTTGAATACAAGCTTTTTTTGTCATGAAAAGGCTAAAAGCAACTATGAATTAATCCTACTAACAAGTATTGTCTGTGTACATCATTGTCCGAAAACTTTAAAAACACATCAGGGAGCCACACTGTTGCATTGGGTGTGTGTTCCTTTATCACCATGAACACACACACTGTAGTTTATTTTTGACTCAATCCCACACACACCATCCTGCTGCCACAAATCCTCGCTAGAGCACCAAATGTGGATCAATCCGCCGCTGGAAATAGTCCCCAACAAATTCACTATTTCTTTCAGTTTTTGTAACTTTTGATTAAAACTACAGTGCCAAGTTGATTAAGGAAATTACTGAGCCCTTTTAGAGCCACTTCAACTCTGCATGGCAGGTTAGAGCAGGCGTTGTGTCATACACAAAGCCATTTGAGTGACAGCTCTGTGTTTAGAAGATCTGAAAACACATCTTGCCAGGGACTGTGACCTCAGTCCCACAGGCTCTGTCAAAACAAAGGCCTGTTCATCCATCCGTCCTCTCATCTGAGTCCACATCTGAGAGACGGATGCCTCGGCCTGGACGGCGGCCCCGTGGGGAGTTTTTGGTCGTATGAGTGTGTTGTCACTGGTCTGTCTGCATGACAGGGGCTCATTCCTGGTCTGGCTCCAGCTTACTGGGGCAGGATGACACGAAAAAGGATTAGATAAAGGTCATGACAGAAAAGATATGGAGGTTGGAGACATAGTTGTTCCAGTCCAGCCCATTTTTCAGACTCTTAAATTTACCGCTAAAGTTAAGCATGAAGCTGGAACGTCAGGTTTGGGTTAGTCTATATCCACCACGTTCCACTTCTGGGATTGCTCCGTTGCCGCCGGAATTCCGCCAGATGTCTCTCTTTTCGGCCGGATCTCCGTCCCCTTCCTCTGTCTTTGTGTTGGCATTCTAAACTCTGGTGGATTTCTGAGGACTATGGTTAACTGCTCCTCAGATCTCTGCAGGGTAAATCCACACAGCTAGCTAGACTATCTGTCCAATCTGAGTTTTCTGTTGCACGACTAAAACTACCTTTGAATGTCCACCAAACGTTCCACCAAAACAAGTTCCTTCCCGAGGCTATTTTGCAGCGGCACCGTGGCTCCGTCCGGCGCTTAGCGCCGCCCAAGACGATTGTGATTGGTTTAAAGAAATGTCAATAAACCAGAGCACGTTTTTCTCCCATCCCAAAATGATGTGTGGACTAGCCAGACCCTCGTCCGCGGCGCTGTGGAGGAAGACCTGGAAATGCGAGACTAGGTTTGGGTCAACTTTCTTATACACTTGGCTGCAGAGTAGTGTCAATGTTGTCAACAATAAGCGATCATGAAAAAATATTGGTGACATCACAACATTGACAAGACTTTAACTAAATAAAATGCAACCTTTGAAAATGAGAGCTAAGTGCATTTGCCAGTGAATAAAGAACACAGAGAAATAAAGTAATGTAAAGTAAATGCAGTCTTGGTCAACAACCAGCATGCATATGAAGAATCCTGATTAGTAAAACCTCTGTCGCCCAAAATATCTCTTGTTCAGAAGTTGATTGAGCCGTTTGACCTGTTGCACTACAGTTAATAAGAATCACCATGTATTCAGTAACGTTACGTCTCTGTCAGTAATTTTATCTGACATTACCGGTTCTTGGAAAAGAAATAGATTTATGGACTAAATTCATCTGCAATCCACAGAGAACAAAACAGCAGGCTGACATTTACAAAAAGGTAAACTATTACTCAAGTGCTGTGGTTGTAACTTACATCTGTTGTGTTGCTATCGAAGTTCCAGGATAAATGTTGACGATCAACCATCTTCATCTGTTCGTTAATGAAAAATCACTATGTTATCCGACGTTTAAGGTTATCCTCTCAAGCTAAACCCAGACAGTTGTGTACATGTGAGTGAATGCAGCTTCTGGATGATAGGCTGCTCTGCAGCTGCTCTAGCTGTGGTGATGCTAATGCTAATGCTAGGTGAGCAGCAACAACAGAGAGAGAGTGATTCTCTTCAGGGTTTGGAGTCAGTCTGGTGATTAGAGGGACATGGACACCACGGACACACTGTGTGTGTGTGTGTGTGTGTGTGTGTGCGTGTGTGTGTGTGTGTGTGTGTGTGTGTGTGCGTGCGTGCGAACAAGGTAGTAATGCTTTTTCAACTAACCTTGCGATGGACGAGAACAGCATCTGTAACCGTGGTAACTGCACACAACAAAGATGGTGACAGCTGCAGCTGCAAACTACTTAGAAGACATACAAATTATTAAAAAGGCATGACAAAAATGTCAGTTTTTGTTGACTAAAATTGGACTAAAACTAAGACTAAATTCAAATCAGGTGCAACATGAACACTGCTGCAGAGTCATGTTACCACAGTATTCAGCAGAAAGCATATTTCTGCACGCATCATGAACACTGCGTTCAACTCGGGTCAGTAAATCCAGATCCAGTCCCTGATTTGAAAAACAATACTCACTGAAAATAATGGGCAATCTCTGCGACTGATGAATTAAATTTCGATTCATTTCCTAAATGGGCTAGGTAGAGATAGAAATGATCCCAACCAATAATATGCATACACATATCACCCTCTGAGGCGCACAGACACCCACACATACACGTGGTTGCTCTCACACACACACACACACACAAGCAGATACACACAACCATCTTCGTCTCAGCATGGCCTGCGCGAAGCTTCCCAGACTAAATTACAAATGTTTCAGTGGATTGGAGTTGCAGGACATAATGAAGCAGTGCGGCACGCTGAGAGGTAATTACCCAGCAGCACTCCTGCCGTTCTGCAGCCCTGCGAGGTGAGAGAGAAGATGAATAGCCAAAGTACAAAACCACTGACCCCTCGAAAGTTTCATTTACCATCTCCCCCTTCTAGCTCCCTCCCCCTGGTTTTGGGGAGCTTGGAAGAGGTAATCATCTAGGGACAGTTTTGGTAGGTTGATGAATGGTGTGTGTGGCTTTGGTGCTCGTACACACACGTACGCACACCTATTTATCTGCTCCGGCCTAAACCCAGCCGAGCAGGGCTGGAGATGCGGAGCATGCTGAGCCTTATTGAGTCACCAGGGCTAGTTGAGCGGAGAGACAGGCCAGGGGAGGAGGAGGGGGGGGGGGTGTCGGAGGGATGGAAAGAGGACAGACCGCCTGGCTGGGAGACGTGGAGCCGATCAATTTTCCCCTCCAGCCTATCAGTCATGTCCTCTCACTCTGTCCGTTTCTGCTGATGACACACTTTCTCTGCCCATCGGCCCATTTCCAGGCCAAGAGCGAGAAAGAAAGTCTAGGTGTGTGTATTTGTGTTGAGCGCGCATGTTTGTGTGTGTCAGTCAAGAGGCAGAAAGAGAGAGAAAGAGCACACACCTGGGGGTTGTCCGAGGGGAGCGGCGTTGAAGACGGCGGGGGCTGGCTTCTGTCAAAGTTTCCTCTCCCAGGAGTGCGAGCGAAGGACTGAGGAGCAAGGAGGGGAAAGCAGAGCGGAGGCCCCTCAGGTGAGCCCGACTCAGCCTCCTCTCCCAGGCGTGCCAGCGAAGGTGGCAGGATCCAAAGCCTTGTCAATGCATAATGCATTAGAGGCCTCCTTCTACTGACAGCCCCCTCTGCCGCCTTCCACTCCAGCAGCCTGCGCGCTAATCAAAAACGACACATCCGAATGTCCAGACATACACACATGCGCACACTCGCACACCCAAACAGACACACACACACACACACGGGCAGAAATTTACTAATCAAAAAGTGTATTTCCTAGAGGCTGACTCCCAAGAGAAATCCAGCTGGAAGAAATTGGAATAATTTATTAGCTTACAAGTTTTCGTTGACAGTTAGCCCGAGGCTATTTATCTCAGTAATAGAGAACGTCTCCAATGTGGCAAAATTGACCAAATCAAACAGCTTTGATCAGAAAATGAATCTGGCAAGGCTGTCTGTCTCTGGGTGTCCCGCGAGGGGAGCGGGAAACAAACAAAACTGAGAGACAGAGAATAAGACTGAGAGAGAAAGAGAGAGAGATTATTTAACAAGTGACCACGGGGAGAGAAAGCCGGAGTGAAGGATAGGCTCACATTGCGAGTGAAATCTCTCACAATAAATTATTATTAATTCAACAAAAGGGGGCCTGCGATATTCAAAATGGAGGACATTGGCGGATAAAATAATGTGACAACGGTAGAACATCAAAGCAATTTGTAGAGTTTACGGTCTCTCTTCATTGAGTTTGAGATGGCAAAAATTGCCCTGCCTTTTTTTATATTACGGAAACAAAACAAGCTAATTCACTTTGTCAGTGACAACAACGGTGAAAGGGAATAGACAAAGACGGACAAAGAAAGTCCCGTCAACACTGTACACACTGCTGCTGCTGCTACACAGTACAAAACTCCCTCCTGCTTTTATATGTTTTAACACAACAATCTGCGCACTCGTGTCCACTGTAACACAAATCTAAACTCCTGAAGGGATTTGTCGACACCTCTAAGCCAAATCTATTTCCATTCCTAGGCAGTATAGCTCTCTCCTTCACTCTGTCTCAGTGACAAAGACACTGAGGCGAGCTGTAAAACATGCTTTTGACATGATCCCCAGGCATGCTTCTCACAGTGAGGGACACATCCATTTGTCGAGGAGACTGACAGACAGTTCAAAGGGTCGTCAGGCTGACACCGAAAAAGGGGACAGTAAACACACCACAACCGTCTCAATTAGCAGCCGGGGCCTTTGATTCACAGCCGTCACGCAGAGATCCCGGAGATAGGTCTCATTATGTTAAATGCATGTCAATCACACACGCCTCAGGGTAGTGGTGGTGGTGGTGGTGGTGGTGGTGGTGGTGGTGGAGGAGAGGGAGTTGGTTGGTTGTAGGAAGCCTGCTGTGTGAGTTACAAAAATAAAGATGAATCACTGCGTCTGGAAAGATCAAATAAGTTTCACTCAAGCAGGATGGGAAACTCAACTCGGAGCGTGTGCTTCGACCTCGCAGCTGAACGGAGAAGTTTATAGAACAACAACAAAGTCTTTCCATCAGTGGAGTAGCCGCACGGTAAAGAAACAATTATTGGATCACAGTGGGAAATTTCTCCATAGACTGGCATTAGCATTGAACCCCCATCCTCCCCACCCGCCCCCCCCACCACCACCACCACCCCCCACCCTCCACCTGTTCTGCTCCGCACCTCCTCCCTCTCTTCGTCCTCTCCAATCTATCCGCCTAATGAATTTTTACCTGGCACAGACTGTTTTAAACTCCATTTGGACTTGTGCCTACAATTACCTCCTCAGAGTCTCCAAAGTAACTGCGCACAGCCTAATTAGTATGCATTATCAATTAACAAACTTAATAGCTGGCAGATTGATTGGATCCTCTGTAGAAGGGGGGGGGGATGGGCAGAGCTGAAGCGAAACACAAAATGAAAAATCATCTCCCTCCGCACTTCTCATTTCTCTTGCACACAGATTCGTGTTTGCATGCGTGTGCTTTAAAAAATTGAGCATGTATTATGTGAAATATTGGACATGCGATGTGTGTATGTTGTTTTTTGTGATTTGTTATCATCGGAAAAATCCATAAAACATGGAAAAAATAATAATATACTGATAGAAAATCTACACCTCTATTATATAATACTGTATCACTGACAAAAAAAATACTTTGACGGAAGAAGTATTCAGATCATTTACCTAAGTAAAAGTAGTAATACAACAATATTGTAACATTTCAAGCTCCTGCACCAAGCACAAAAGTATTATTAGCAAAACATATACTTGAAGGTATGTAATAAACTGGCCCCTTTTATATTGTTATATATTTTGTTATTGAAATAATATTTCTGATGCATTCATGTGTGAGTTGTATTCAACTGTTGTTGTAGTTGTATATCATATTCTATGAGCGATCATAGGTCAAGTATGTCAAATCTTAACCTACAAAGTATATAGAAGTAAATGTTAAGTATAAGCAGGATAACATTTAAATATATACATTATTTCACAAGTCATATCAATGTAACAGTAATAAAATGCAGGTTATATATACAGGGCTGTGCAATTAATCAAATTTTGATGGCAATTTCGATTTGGGTTCCTAACAATCGCATAACAATGTAATCGAGAAAAACGGTTAGTTTGCACATGAGGTTTTGCAAAAACTCTTATTTTGGCTTAGTGTTCTGAAGGGGAATACAAAAAGTTTAACGGAGAAAGTATTAAGAGACATTTCACATTTCTTGGTGTTTTTCACTGTTGATTTGTTTCACTGTTAACTTAAGTTCAATAAATGCCACATCTTTCCAAAAGTCAATGAGGTATCGTGCTAAAGAATTATTTTCAATATTGACCAAAATAATTGTGATTGTGATTTTTTTCCATAACCGAGCAGCCCTAGTTACATAAATATACAGAGTGGTGGAGGAAGTAACAATACTGCAATATAAAAGTACTCCATTACAAGAACAAAATAATATAAACAAATCCTGCATTATGTCACTTAAGTAAAAGTACAAAAGCAAAATGTACTTATAAAATATCAAAAGTACTCATTATGCAGAAAATAGCTCCTGCTAGTGTTATGTATTACCAATAAATGTCATACTATGGTGTGAGCAGTATTTTACTGTTGTTGGTTGAGGTGGAGCTGAGTGTAACTATTTTATTAAATTAGTGGGTAGTTTGATCTATAAAAATGCATCATATTTTATAAACGCATAGGTTTTATGTAAAATCTTAATCTGTAAAGTAACTAGTATGTTGTGGAGTAAATGTACCACGGTTTCTGTTCGCTGAATTGCAGAGGAGTAGAAGTATAAAGTAGAATAAAATAAGGTAACTAACTCAAATTTGTTCTTGAAGCAATGTTCTTGAGTGAATGTACTTTGTTACATAAGCATACCTTTGTCCATATCTATCATTAGTTTTGTCACATCGTGTCCGTTCACACTGTCAACACGAGGCCCAGCTCTGTAAATAGGAGATGGGACAGTTAAAAGCACTTCCTGTAATTTAGAATTAGGAGCATCATGAAGAAGGAAGCCGCCGCTGTTGGTTTAAAAAAAAAAAAAAAGAAAGAAGAAAAAAAAGAGTCTACTCCCCGGGAGGCGTTAAGTGGCAGCCATGGGAGGCATGTTATAGGCAAAAGAAACCAATTTATCAGGGAGATGAAAATGATAGTTATGGCAAGCATTCATTTTCTGGACATTGACGTTGCCATTAAATTGTGCTGTCTGACATAAAAGTCGCTGAATGGAGAGGAATGTCTGCATTTTTCACTCTTCTTTTAATTAACGCCATCTGTTTTCCACTAAAACCTTCTCGAATCATTTCAGAAAACAGATTGCCTGCTGTGTTTTTGAAGCTACGACTGGCTTGGGTTGCAAAGCCTGAAAGTTTAGCACCAGACTTCTATGTTAAAAAGTCTTAATTTGATCTTATTATTTGGGTGCCATGTGGTGAGATTATCCTGTTTGTCAGTGTTAAAGACTGCACCTTTAGGCAGCTACTTAGCAACACTAACAGTCCAGACTGTTTAACTGCAGTGTGCGTTGTGAGGGTAAATAATCCACCTTAATATCGCTCTTTATCCACGGCACTAATGCTTGAATAACGTTCATAAACGCATTACCAAAACATGTCTGACAGAGTCGTTTTAGATGCAAATTGCCCAATACGTCCTCAGCTTTAAGTACGCTGTCCATGGCGCTAAAGATTACTGCTGCATTGATTCTCCGCATGCGCGTTGTAATGAATCCAAACATTTCCACCTGATTCAAATGGTTTGATTAAAGAAACTTGCTTATTTACATAAATATCAATAAGACGACATTATGACAATTACCCGCCCTATTTGCCACAAACTTTATATGCTTGAAAATATACTTTATTTTCATTAGGAGGCATGAAATGCAGTCATTAGTGCATTAATTAAGGCCACTATAAACAATTATCTGGGTTAGTTTTTCAGTTATCCTGTAACGGGTCATTGTTGTGATAGAATTCAACACTGCAGTGAGACTAATTTCTACACAACGCCACTTAGGACAGTACAAAGGCCGTGAATTCCTACAGCAAGAAAATGAACAAATAGAATAATGTTTGTTCTTTTATGGGAGGTTTTCTGCGGGAGAAATGGTATCTCTGCAGATCAGCAGTGGGGTCCTGAGGATGAAAAAAAAAACAATCCATTACCGGGTGCAAACACCGGTTGTCCAGATAGTTCATAGCGCTGTAATACGGCAGCAGAAATGTGCTGTAAATGCAGGGAAGCAGCGAAATTGAAGAGTCACATACAATGAGTGTCACCTCGGGGGGGGGGAGGGGGGGGGACAGTGGCCTTGGGTGGGGGGTTGGGGAGTCGCAGCAGCAGCACTTCCTAAAACACTGCAGCAACTTTGAAAAACAAAAGTATGATTTATTCCAAAGTGCACACATAGGTCAGGATCAGGATGGTTAGTCCATGTGAGTGTCATATATGACAGGATATTGCATATTTTGGGGGTTTTCAGACAAAAAACAAACAATTTGAAGACGTCCCCTTGCGCTCTGAGAAACATTTTGATATGCATTTCTATCAGTATTTCTTGACGATATTTATTTATTGTTATATTGTCTTATCTTCTCATATTGTATTTGTTTGCCAGGCCATTTGAACTTTTATACCCCAATAAAGCCAATATTTTACTTAAGTAAACGTGCCAATGACACAATGTAAAAATACTCCATTACAAGTAAAAGCATTCAAAATGTTACTTAAATAAAAATAAAGAAGTAAAAGTACTTATTAGGCAGCGGAATGGCTCCTGTCAGTGTCATATTATTATCTACTATATTAATGATGCATTGATGTGTAAGCAGCGGTTTTATGTTGCATGGTTAAGGTGTCAATGCATTGTATGCTATAAGCCCTGCATAGGTTTTGTATTTAAGAACTTCAGCTGCAATTTTACCAGATAAATGTAGTACAAGTATATAATGTAGCATCAAATGGAAGTACAAGCGCCTCAAAATTGTACTTGAGTACAATACTTGGGTGAATGCACTCTGTTACTTTCCACCGCTGATAAAAGTGCATTTTATTTGAGCTGAAACTTAAAAAATATGACAAGTGCAACAAGACACCAAGACACCAACGCCATGGACTCCATGATGTCCCCATGGTAGGCTACATATTGTGTATAGGCTACACAAAGGATGTAAATCACAAACCAATCAAGGAAGAGCCCACAGGTCCCTGTCCATTTTAGCTCTTTAAAGTGTGTCTAACCGACTGAGAGCACGTTTAAAAGGTGCGAATGAATGACTTATTGCTGGTACTGATTCCATTTGTAGAGCTAAATGAACATTTGAGGGTTTAAAACGGCCGAGGAGGCTCTCAGTCAGCACAACGCAGCTGCAGCCATACTGTTGTGTTCTTTTACAAATGACCCAAATAAATATTGGGAATTATGGAATCAGAATTAGGATTTTACAAACAATATGAAACACCAAGGAATGTGTCAAGAACCAGAGAGAGAGAGAAGAGAGAGAGAGAGAGAGAGAGAGAGAGAGAGAGAGAGAGAGAGAGAGAGAGAGAGAGAGAGAGAGAGCACAAGGGCATGTGCTTCAGTCTTGTGTGTGAGCATGTGGCTGTAAGAGCCTCCTTCATCGTCAGTGCTTCTTTTTTTTTTACTGCACTGATGTATATTTCGTTGTCCGCCGGCTTAATTTTGATTTATAGTCCGTCCATAAATTAGAAAAATATGTTTTAGAATTCCATCCCGCGGAAAAGCAGCCCGTGATGTCAGGGGATTGGGTGATATTTAAGATGTCAGAAATACATATTGGATTAGTGCGCTTTGTTTCCCCGCAACAGCAGGTGTTTAATCATAGCTGATGGCTGGAGCGAAATGCGTTAGGACAGGCCAGGCACCAAAAAACTGGAGCTGCGTTCCCATTGCGATAAATCATACGGCCCGATGTTGTTACATTCACACACAGATGCCCCCCGCCCCCCCCGGTCACCCCCTCACACTCACACGCAGGTATGTTTACTCCATCACGTGCTGGCCACTCACACCTTTCCACCTGCGAGTTAAACCAGTTGATCAACGGTGTTATTGAAGCAACAGTCCATTATTATCTGAGCCCGATGCGAGGACAGTAAAACAAGTACGCCCTAATATTCATTTAGAGCTAATTCCTAACCTAATAACAACACTCTCCGCTTTAGATAATGCGCTTTACATGTTTTCTTTACGTGGCAGTGAACGCAGCAGCACAGGTGAGGTCTGCTGTCGTTTCCTCCCTTTAGCACGGATGAGCCGTTGAGGACAAACCCAACTACAGGCCTTTGTAGGCTGACATAAATCTAATGCTGAGAAATGCAGGCCTCTTTGGTCATAAAAAAAAAAATGTTGTTGATATTAGTGGGTTTTTTTGCCTTATGATGATCATTTGATCTATTTTATGTCTCCACTTTCAAACCCATCAGATAATTATGATTATCGCCATATTTGTGCCAGGTACCGGCCTCTCCGCGGCCCCATTGAGGCTCTGCTTTCCTCGGGATCAGCCGGTATATGGATGAGGGGTGGGAGGGGCCCAGAGGGGCTGCAGGGAGGGAGAGGGAGACGTTTAGGAGAGCAAACATTTTCAAGGTCACCCGGTGAACTGGAACCAGGGAGGGGAGATGCATGGAGAAAATAGTGCGTTTTGACACCAGCGCCGTTTGATTAAAAGGCAAAGTAATGGGTTTAAACACACGCACCGAGAATGCCGCCAGACTCTGTTGGCTTTCTTCCCTGCAAATTACTTAACGGTGCAGTGATGGAAATAAGGTTGTAATGTTTGGTAATGGAAAAGAAAGCCTATATATTCTTTTTTTCTGGTCTTCTTGTTTTCTGACATACACAAAATAAATTGCCCGAGCTAATAACCATGGCGCATGAGATTTGTTTTTATCTGCTCCTCCAGTGTGGGAATTGGAGTTTTCATTTATTTATTTTTTATGTTTTTGCTGTTTCATTTTACATTCGTTACCATGAACAATAATGGTCAAAATGATGAAATGTCAATCTTGTAAATGTAACATTAACAGTTGGGAGCAGTTAAGACTAAATAGCTGGCGTGGACGTGAAAGAGGAATTAAAGAAAGAGGGGAAAAACTCGAAAGAAATTGCCAAGCTTGCAGTTCCGAGGCAGAGTTGTGCGTTACAGGGAGCCTTTAAATGCCTCCCAGTGGCACCGGGGCACCTGCAGAATGAAGAAAGCTGCAGAGCAGAACAGAGAGGATTGCAAAACACACTGGAAGATGATTTAATGCTGGCTGCGTGGGGAAAACAACCTCAAGCATATTAGCTTCTAGAGAAAAGTGCTAATCATGCATGCTCGCCAGTGGGAATACCGGCCGCGAATCAAACCGGCATGGCTCGCTAAATATAGGCTTTATTGAACATGGAAATTCAATAATCAAAGTACCTCGAAAAAGAGGGCAGAAATCCACTGAGGGCCTCAGAGGCCGCAGGGTTTTTCTGTCTTTCTGTCTGTCTGTGATGGCTGCTCTGTGTTTATCCTGGAACCACCTCTCCAATGAGTCTCTTAATTCCTCTCTAATTCCGCGTGTCAGGGCCGTGTATACCCGCTGTCCCGCCCAATGGCCCTTTGTCGCCCCGTTCTCAACTCTCCCCAGCATTACTCAGCTCAATGACACACGGCAAATTGCATTTAATAAATTAGCTTAATGGATTCGACGATCGGTTAGCGGGCACAGTGTTTCCTCTGGTTAAGCAAAACATTTATATCCCACAATCCCTCTCTCTCTCTCTCTCTCTCTCTCTCTCTCTCTCTGTTACATCACACAGATATCTGCAGGGATTTAAACACGTGCGTAAAGGGACAACATGCGCAATCATTGTTTTTGTTTTTGCTAATTCTGAAATCACCCTGATCCATTTATACGTCCACGTGGACGTCCTCGCTTGACTCGAGCTCATTTCCAGCCGTGATGTCTGGCAGTGAAGGTGCCATACCACTCTCGCGCCTCCTTTAACCTCCGCGTCATTCCAACCAAAGTGTTTAAAGGTGATTCCAAAACCTTTTCAAGGCTATAAATCACCATCATCATCACCATCGGCGCGAGCATCATCATCATCATCCTCTGCACGCGGTTAAATGTCATGACATGCCGCCCCCTCCCCCTTCGCCACAACAATCCTTTATGGCCTCTGCATGTTTGGTTGCGCAAAACAATCTCATCGGACATTATTGATGTTACAGATGTTATAGTAATCAAATTATCGGCCTGTGAAGGGCCCCTCTGTCACCGCGCCGCCGCGTGATGAATTATGGGAAAGGTCACAGCCTGCCGGGGCTTTATAGAGGTTTGTACGGTAACGCTCAGGTGAGCGGCTCCAGGGCCGGCCGGGCGGTGCCTCTCACAAACGCGCGCGCGCGCGCACACACACACACACGCACACACACAGGTCATTCACAGAAACACACATACACGCACACATACACGCAGGTCATTCACAGAAACACACATACACGCACGCACACACACACGCACACATACAGACGCAGGTCATTCACAGAAACACACATACACGCACACATACACGCAGGTCATTCACAGGAACATACGTACACGCACACACACACACACACACACACACACAGGTCATTCACAGAAACAAACACACATACACACACATACACACACACTCTCTCACTCTCTCACACACACAGGTCATTCACAGAAACACACACACACACACACACACAGGTCATTCACAGAAACACACATATACGCACATACGCGCACATACACACACTCACACTCACACACACACACACACACACACACACACACACACACACACACGGGTCATTCACAGAAACACACACATACACACACACACAGACACAGGTCATTCACAGAAACAGAAACACACACTCTCACACATCCACACACACACACACTCACACAGGTCATTCACAGAAACACGCATATACGCACATACGCTCACAAACACACACTCACACACACGGGTCATTCACAGAAACACACACACAGACACACACACACACAGGTCATTCACAGAAACAGAAACACACACACTCTCACACATCCACACACACACACACACACACAACTTTACCTTTTGTATTTACAGGTAATGGGAGCTTACTGTAACTTCCCATGAGCCTTTGCCTGTTAAAGTGAAAGAAAAAGGCAGCCCTAAATGTTTTTCTTATCGTCAGAAATCCTGCAAAAGCCAACAATGAATTGATCCTAGTAACACCTTTGTGTATCCAGAGCCTGATACATCCTCTTAGAGCTCTACTGTTGTCCGAAAACAATTAAAATCACATCAATGAGCCACAGCGTTGTCATGGGTGACATGTTGACACACACACGCAACGCAGTTCATTTTTGGACACAATGTTGGTTTTGGTCTTTTCATGGGATTTGTTGACAATAAAGATTTAGAATAAAGACATTTGTCCTTTAAATGCATGAATACATGAAACATGCTTCTGTGTCACAACAAGCTTAATCACATCAAACTAACTATTCTTATCTTCTCTACATGCCCCCGTGAAGCTGTTATTTATATGCCATTCGTGTGTTTAATTAAGTTCTATATTGCATTTGTCTCGGTGTTTTTAGGAGCTAATTTGCATCTGCATTCTCTTTACTTTGCGTATACTGCGATGGCTGGTTTTAAGTGGAAAATGTGTGCTTATTTGCATTTAGGAAAGCATGTGTTTAGTCTGACCCCATTCAAATCTGTACCTTAACATGAGGCAAAATAACTGATCTTAATAGTGTATACAAGTCAGTCAAAAACGTAAGTTGGGACTTCACTTTACAGGCTGCATTGGAGGTAGGTAAAAATGAATCGCCAATATGTCTGATTATTTTGTTATCGTTTAAGTCATTCAACAAGCAAGTATGACACACATTTGCTCAATCAAGCTTCTTAAATAGGGAGGATTTGCTTATTTTCTGTTTTCCCAGCACTGTTAACTGAATGTTTTTAGGTTTTGTACTGTTGGTTTCACACCTGACCCCATCCAAACTTCATCATCAAACAGGTTAATTTCAAACAGATTATAAACTCCATCTTTACAGCCGCAGTCTACACTCACCTAAAGGATTATTAGGAACACCCTACTAACACCGTGTTTGACCCCAGAACTGCCTTAATTCTTCATGGCATTGATTCACCAAGATGCTGGAAGCATTCTTTAGAAATGATGGCCCATATTGAGAGCATAGCATCTTGCAGTTGATGGAGATTTGTGGGATGCACATCCAGGGCACCAAGCTCCCATTCCACCACATCCCAAAGATGTTCTATTGGGTTGAGATCTGGTGACTGTGGGGGCCATTTTAGTACAGTGAACTCATTGTCATGTTCAGGAAACCAATTTGAAATGATTCAAGCTTTGTGACATGGTGCATTTTCCTGCTGGAAGTAGCCATCAGAGGATGGGTACATGGTGGTCATAAAGGGATGGACATGGTCAGAAACAATGCTAAGGTAGGCTGTGGCATTTAAACAATGCCTAATTGGTACTAAGGGGCCTAAAGTTTGCCAAAAAAACATTCCCCACACCATTACACCACCACCACCAGCCTGCCCAGTGGTAACAAGGCATGACGGATCCATGTTCTCATTCTATTTACGCCAAATTCTGACTCTACCATCTGAATGTCTCAACAGAAATCGAGACTCATCAGACCAGGCAACATTTTTACAGTCTTCAAATGTCCAATTTTGGTGTGCTCGTGCAAATTGTAGCCTAATTTTCCTATTTTTAGTGGAGATGAGTGGTACCCGGTGGGCTCTTCTGCTGGTGCAGTCCATCCGCCTCAAGGTTGTGCGTGTTGTGGCTTCACAAATGCTTTGCTGCATACCTCGGTTGTAACCAGTGGATATTTGAGTCAAAGTTGATCTTCTATCAGCTGGAAGCAGTCGGCCCATTCTCCTCTGACCTCTAGCATCAACAAGGCATTTTGGCCCCCCAGGACTGCAGCATCCTGGATGTTTTTACTTTTTCAGATCATTCTTTGTAAACCCTAGAAATGGTTGTGCGTGAAAATCCCAGCAACTGAGCAGATTGTGAAATACTCAGACCAGCCCGTCTGGCACCAACAACCAGGCCACGCTCAAAGTTGCTTAGATCACCTTTCTTTCCCATTCTGACATTCAGTTTGGAGTTCAAGAGATTGGTTAGACCTGGACCACACCCTAAATGCATTGAAGCAGCTGCAATGTGATTGGTTGATTAGATAATCGCATTAACGACAAATCTTACAGGTGTTCCTAATAATCTTTAAGGTGAGTGTAGATTCCTGTAGGACAGAGATCTTCAACAGGAGATCCGGGACCCCTAGGGGGTCCTCAGAGTTACTCATTTTTTTCAAAAATGTAAATGTCTTAATATGAATCCAATATATTATTATCAAATACTACTCAGCCTATATGTGAACAACCATTAGTGATAGGCTGCTGGCCTATAGGGAAGGTAGTAGTTAATCCTAAGGATTCGCTGTGCAACATGTATGTTTAACATAAAAAAACAATTTATCAAATCATGACAAGTTTTATTTTAATATCTTATACTATTTTATGCACAAAAAATGTGTGTATAAAGGCTTTAGGGCGCCCTACAAGTTATTTTAGGTCCAGTTTAATATGCAACCTAATTTTATAGAATACATGTAGTAGGGGGTCCCTGACCCGAGGGGTCCTTGGCTGAGAAAACGTTGAAGACCCCTGCAGTAGACATGTGGGGGATTTTTTTCAGACTTACTTACTACTGTAGTTATTCAACAGGGAGTGTTTGGCTCGCCCAGTAGAACGTGCGCCCCATTTAGGCTGAGTCCTTTGCAGCGGCCAGGGTTAGAATCTGACCTGCGGCCCTTTGCTGAGTGTCATCCCCTCTCTCCCTTTTTTTTTTTTTTAAATGTTATCAAAACTTTTTGTGACCAACCAATCATCAGACATTAACCCTCACTAGCCACATCTTAGTGGATCCTCACTGCTGCTTCCAGGATGTCACTACAGGACTCTATTATAACGATTACTAATAATTAATTACATTAACATTATTTTCAATGGACTTAAATGTCTTTCATAAGTAATTTCGCTTATAAGTGCAGCATAATGACCTTGTTTTTCTTATATTTATGAATGTTTATATTTATTTCTTAATTTTTTAATTACCAATTCATACCTGCTTTTTGTATTGTTTTGATTTTTATATGAACAGTCCTCCTATTTAATGTGTGAGTATTTATCAACCTGATGATGAGTGAGCTGATGCTTACAGTACAACTGCCCTTGCAGGGATACAGTCAATGTATGTTGCAACCAGTTATTGACATTATAATAAACTTAGATATTGCACATTTTCAGAAATAAAAGTGACATTAAGAACCTGTCAGATTGATACTGGGATAAGTATTCTATGTATGTAGATATATTATAGACTTATATGAACGGTGTTGAAATACATTCACTTCCAGTTGGTAATCATTATATATAATATGTTCTGTATATATATGCTCTCAAATATGTGATACTGTTAATGTTAGCACTGTAAAACTTTTCACCGTAAATTTACAATAATATACTGGCAGCAGCTTTGCCAGTATACTACTGTTTATTTACAGTACGCATACTGTTTTTAAAGTTTAAGGTATTTTACTGTAAATAGACCGACAGTTTCTTACTGTATTATTTGAATTTACAGTAATATACTGGCTGCAGTGTAATTCCTGCCTTTTTCTTTATCTTCCCCAAGATGCATTGGTATTAACAGTAAATACCTGTAGTCTGTAACATTCTGTGCATTGCCATTTACAGTATGATCCTGTATAACATTAAAACAGCAAGATCCTGTGAGATTTTAGCTGTAAATTAACATCAAAGGTTTACAGTGAGCCTATATAAAGGTGCACGGGTAAACCATCTCTTAAATGAGGCAGACATAAGGAATATAGGTCAATTTTATATGCAGATCAATTAAATAAATTATTTCCCCTTAAAGGCCCATAAAGTCAAAGGCAAAACCTCCTCGGGATTCATGGTCTTTACAGAGGAGGTAAACTGGTTTGGAGGGAAGCTTTGCTGTCAGTGCAGGCAACATTAATCCAGACACAATTAGGTGTCAGCGGGCTGCTGTTCTCAGTGTGATGATAGCCTCGGGCTGAGCGCGGCGGAGAGAGCCCTAATCAGGAGAGTAAACTCCGCTATATTTCAATTTGGGAGGGCGCTCTTCCGCTCCGGGGGGCCGTGGCACCGGTGATAAATAAAAAGGCCCATTTACTCCCCCTGTTCGCCTACCACAGACATCCAAACTGCACTCGCCACCAGGCCCGTAATCATAGCCCGCATTTGGACGCCGAACATAAATCACGCAATTGGAAACGCCATGATTAGGGATGCCAAACTCAAAACAAATGCAGCGTGTAACCTTGTCAGCCTGCGAGGCCGATCCGAAATCATCTCCAAT
This sequence comes from Perca fluviatilis, assembly GCF_010015445.1. Lineage (NCBI taxonomy): Eukaryota > Metazoa > Chordata > Actinopteri > Perciformes > Percidae > Perca > Perca fluviatilis. The sequence continues at coordinate 27,795,654 of NC_053128.1, read as the reverse complement.
GAGAAATGAAACAAAATGGAACAACCTGACACTTATCCAACATATTTAATCCTCAATCAACTTAAAGCTGCATTACAAAACGCATCACGCGCGGCTAACACTTCTAATCTTAACCTAACAAGATTACCACCTCCTCTCGTGTAATCCCGCAGTATTATGACACATCTGTTATTAACAAATGTGACAAAGGTGGCCGCACGAGTGGGCCATGCCTTAAAATCCTTTTCAAATGTTAACCAGCATGTTCCCGGGGCCGGTTAAAGTGTTAATTGGCTGATTGAGTCCATTTATCTAATCCCTCAGTTTCCCCGCTGCCCTCAAACCCTCCAAACCGCCAGTGGATTTGGGTGAAGTGCTGCACACGATCTCTATTCAAATATTTCCATATGACAACTGCTCGCCGACCACTCCAATTAAAGGCCAGTCACTTTCTATTGAAGTTGGCTCAAAAGATCGCCGCAGTGTGCGTGGCGCAAACAAAAGGATCGTTCCAAAGCATTTAACTCCCCCAAAGTGACTCCGGCCGACCCGGGACCCGCCCCTTCAAAGGCCATCTCAGGGGATTAGATGCTGGATTTGGGAGGAGAATTTGGGTTCGCACACTGCCTTTCCTATAGTCTTATTTCTGCTCTCTCTCTCTCTCTCCGCTAAAGAGGGGGCTGCATGTGCGTGTTCAGCACCGTGGAAATGAGATGCGCATTTAAATCTGAGAGCGGGGTCCACGCACCGCCTGTGGCCATGCGCTGCCAGGAAACCTGCCCGCCCGCCCGCCCCGCCGGCCGGCCTCGGCCCCGGCCCGGGGTTAATTAAGCAGCCTTCAGAGCTGCGGGAGAAAGGAGAGGCCAGGTTTGATGCTCTCTACATCTGTGATTTCTAGCAAATTCATCCAGCCCCCCCAATGCGCGCAAGGGAGGATTTTTAAATAGCAAATTAGCATTCAGATGAGAGAGCGGTGCGTCATGGCGCTGCGCTGCAGAGCGGGACACGGTTACACATTATACAGTGGTAATATCTGAAGTCTAAGGAAGGACACTGATGACTGCCTGTGACACAATCTGCATTTGGTGGGATTAAAACACCAGACACAGAAGTTCTCTTTGTCAAATCAGGATAAAGAAATATTAAAGTAGGCCTATGTGAAACAATAAAGTACTAACCGTGTATTCACACTTCTCTGTCAGTAGGCTACTGCTAATACTTTTTTCAAAGAGCCCTTAACCACACTTATTAAACTACTTTAATTATTGATTCATCTGTGGATTATTTTTCTTTGATAATTTCAGAAAAAAATAGGTAAAATTAGGCCACTCATCTACCCAAAGGTTGCCCAAGGTTGTGTCTTAAAATAGTTTTTTTCCAAACCATCAGTCCAGCAGCCAGCCAGACATTCAGTGGTGGAATGTAACGAAGTACATTTACTCAAGTACAGTTTCAGGCTATATCCACTTTGTGCTACTTTAAACATATATATTTCAGAGAGGAATATTGTGCTTTTTATTCCACTACATTTATCTGACAGCTTTATACTTTGCAGATTCATATTTCACGTTAAAAACATGTGATACTCTTTTACTGTTTTCACCTCTAAACTTCTCGCATGGCTTCATTTCCTCTTCATTTCAGTATCAAATAAATAACAGCTTGAGACCCAAAAAGGTCAAATTATCCAATATTCCACAAAAAAGGCAAAGAGTTGAGAAAAGTCTGAAAAATGTGTAGTTCAAGTGGCTCCACCTCGAGCAGCTCCAACATAAGCATGCTGCTCTAACATCAGTGCTTTACATATCGATATATAAGTCGCAGGTCTGCAGAAGGAGTACTTTTATTTTTGATACTGTAGGTACACTTAGCTGATAAAATATTTTTAGTATTCTCAATGCAGAACTTTTACTACAGTGAATGATCTGAGAACTTTTTTCACCAGTGCATATATTTGATTTACATCGACATAAAACAGAGAAAAGCAACAAATGCTCACATTTGAGAAGTTGGAACCACACAATGTTTGATTTTTTTTTTACTTGAGAACCTGCCAGTGAAGGGAGATAATCACACTTTTCTTTTTTAATGCAACTCAACCTTTAGCCTCTTTAAACTTGAAAACAGATGTCATGTAATTTCTTAAAAAAGGGCTGAAACTACTGCTTCTTTTCATTGTAGATTATTATTATTATTTTATATTACTATGTCTACATTATTCTCTTATATTGTCCATATTAAGTGCTGGTCTCTAGACTTTATGGACTTATTTACACTACCACCACTACACACACTCTCATAGAGCACCTTACCATAGAGCACCTTACCTGCCCTGTCACTGCAAGCGTCTCATGCTTATACATCCCTTGGTACATTCAAGTGGATTTTTTATTTAGTATCTTTTCTTTTATTGTCCATATTATTCTTTTTTTTTTGTTATGTGTTATTTTGTCATCCTGTTTATGATGTATGTGTATGTTGTGTGTGTTGTCTTTAAGCTACTGGGACCTTGAATTTCCCCTTGGGGATCAATAAAGTAAGTAAGTAAGTAAGTAAGTATCTATCTATCTATCTATCCATCCATCCATCCATCGTGTTGATTCATCATTTAAAGAAAGTCAGAAAGCAGGGGCACATACCCATCACAAGTTCCCAAAGCAAGAGGAGCTTTTCAGATTGCTTCTTTTTTTCTGGCCAACAGTCCAAAACCCCAAAATACTTAATTTACTGTCACATAAGATACAGAGAAGTAGCAAATCCTCAAAGTGAAAAGCTAAAAATCAGAGAATGTTTGGCAAATGACTGAAACGACTAATCAATTATCAAAATATTTGCCTATTAATTACCTAATAGATTAATCAGCACATTGTTGTTGTTGTGCTTGCAAAATGCAGACGTTCTGACCTTTGATCTGTGGTGATTTAAGCATGTCTTGATGAATAAATAAAGGCTCAAACTGATATGAGAGTGTGATGGAACCAAATATAGACTTATAATAATAATGCCTAGTATCTATTATTATTAGGGCTGAAACTAATGATTATTTGAATGTCAGAAATTAGAGAGAAATCACAATCTCACAGTCAAAATGTCCTATACCTCAGCATGATTTCTCCCAAATGTCTTGTTTTATCCAACCAACAGTCCAAAAGTCCAATTTAGGATCACACAAGACACAAAACTGCAAACTAATCTTTTGAATTGAATAGCTGGAACCATCAAATATTTGGCAGTTTTGCTTGAAAAATGACTGAAACCATTAAACCATTATTCATTTTCTATCAATCGATTAATGGACTCATCCCTGCAGCTCTAATTGCAATCAGTCTTTCCAGGAATATGATGAGTTACGTGTTCTGAAGGGAAATAAAATCACGCCAACATAATGTACTATGTAACAAGAAGCAAATCAGCAGATACGACTGCGCCGAGTATGCAAATCATGAAAAGTAAAGCCGGATTCCATTTTCTAAATGAAAAAGTCAATTCCTTAAATGAACAATACGTTCATTCCAAGCAGAAACACACAAACACACACACACACACACACACACACACACACATACACATACACATACACACAGAGGCACTTTCTCTGATTTCCAGACTCCACTCTGGCTTTTATAATCATGGAGCGGATGGAAGGCGGCTGCAGATGCAAAGTGTTTGCCGGCGGAGAGGCCTGGCACTCTGCTCGCTGTGCTTTATTGTGCGCTCGCTGTCACATACAGGTCTTCATTAGGAGCATCTAGAGACTTTGTGTGGAGGCTTTTGTGTGCGTGAACCACTGTGGTTTATGGGTCTTTTTGCACCACTAATACGCCACTATGTCAGATGGAGTCTGTTTTAGTGCAAGGCTTTATGGGGGCAAATTGGTGCAGAATAGGACGGCGGAGCACTTTAACAGCACTCACCTTCTCCTCACCCCTTTTAACTTATTAACTTATATTAACTCATTTTAACCTGTCAACAGCTCTGCATCTGTAGGCCTATCGCAAATAAATCACAGTAGCGGCTGTAGAAGAGTGTGTAGCTGGGTGCAAAATGTGTTTACCTCCGCGGGAATCCACAAGCTTTTTACCTCCTAGTCACTATTAATGAAGCCAATCTCCATTTGGACTGCACGATCACTTTTTAATGCACTTGAGTGTTTTTTAAAGTGCAATCAAATGCTAATTAAAGGCTAGTGGTGGGGTTTTTCTTTTTTTCCTTACCGGCTGACCATAAATGCTCTTTTGTGCCTGCTTTCACTATAAGAGAAACATGAGCATGAGTCAAGTGTTAAATGCACCTGCGAGATGGCCCTCAGTGGCCTGCCGCTTTTCAAAGCACACACAAATGGGAGGTAAACAATGTAATGAAAGCCTTTCAAAGAATCTGCAATGGTTAGTTTTGCCTTGCTCTTTGAGTGACAGATCAGATCAGCAGATTGGCAGAGCAGACTAAGTGTATAAAGCCATGCGGCCACAGTGAACGGTCAACACACAAGTCTGTAATGTTGCGTTGGAGTCTGTGACGGCGCTTTTCCTCGCCGCCGTCGCACCCGATGCATGCTCTTGGTGGAATTGTTGGGTCTCTGTAAATTATAGAGTGGGGTCTAAATGAGTGATTTCTAACCAGGGATACTTGTACCTTTAAAAAAAACTCCTGAAACACCAACTGTTCACCACAGCCTACAACCTCCCTGAGCTTAGCCACTGTAATTCTGTAAAGTGTCCTTGGATTTCATGAAAGGGGTTATATAAACAAAAGTAATTATTTTATTATTATTATAAGTGTACTTATTGTGGCAATAAAACATTTTCTGATTCGGATTCTTTCATGTATACAAGAGTTTCACATTTGGAACATAGATTAGGAACTGATGACGGGGTATGTGAGTTCACCTGACAGGGCTGTGGCGCGATATCATGACTTTGCGTAAAGCCAAGTGACACGTGTTATCTGTACGCATTATGAGCTATCCGCGTGTATGTGTATGCAGAAGAACGGGACGTTGCATTTGGAGCTATCCGCGTGTATGTCTACGCCACAACGGGACGTTTCATTTGGAGCTCGGGTTGGGTTTTAGGAAAAGAAGAACGGGACGGTTGGATTTAGGAAAACAATAACGGGACGCAGGACAACAACGGCACGGTTGGGTTTAGGAAAAGAAGAAAGCAACGGTTGGTTTTAGGAAACGGGACACAATCCCCACTCTCCTGGGTGAAATTCCTGTTTGACCCATCCACCACCCCGACCAACCTCCCTACGCGGATTTTCGGCCTTTCATACTACTCGCTACGCACTAATGTGAGTCAATGGAGGCCAAATGGCGTTGATAAACACACTAAAAAGCGATTATGCGTCTTGATAACACGACAAAATGGCATACGAATTGGTTGTGTCATACAGTACATACACCACTTCATGAGATCAGTCTGGCTGTGGGGGAACCTCAGACCAAACAGGTTGGGAACCACTGGTCTTGACTTACTCGATCTGTAAAGTAATAATAATAATAAATTGAATTTATCCCGAAAGTGTCCCGACATAACCTCTGCTATTATTTGACAGTATAAATACAATTGAATTACATTTAAAGCCACAAAAGGCTAATTATTCATTAAGTATTGCAAAACATCACATATCTCAGGAATGTTATGATCGCAGTATTAACAATATCCTCGTATCCCTGAGGAAATATTTATTGAGTGCTTTGTTACTTTAACGCAGTATGCGAGTCGAAATATAATTTATTTGTGGGCCTGGAAAACGAGGGGGGGGCCCTTTTTTTTTTTTTTTTTTTTGGGTTTTTTGTTTTTAAATGTGGGACACCAAAAACGAAAGTGAAAAATCAAATCAGCAGAGCTGAATGCGTCTGTCCCTCTAATGAGCCGCTGATTGAACATTTCAGCGGGGAAACATGTAGTCATTAGTCTCCATGCTCCAAAGAAGCATTTAAGAAGAAACTTCAGTAGAGGGAGAAAAAAAAATAAAAAATCTAATTACAATACAGGAGACGCAGGAATAGCTATGAAGCATCAATTTAAGCATAATCACTACAATTACTGTTCCCACGGGCCTGCTGGAGTTACATAGTGATTGTTTTAGGGGAGAAATTGTATTTGTGTGAATATGACACCTTATCCTCAGATGTCACGCCTCTTCCCATCATCACGCGGGTCTTGGTTGTAAGTGAGTGTTTCACTCGTCAAGGGAACATCATTTTGTGCTGCGAGAGGATTAACTGTGTTAGCCACTTGTGAAATGATCAGTTGCAGAATCTGTGATCTATTTATTAGCCTTTAACAATCCGTCTGAATGCAAGCGTAACAACTGATTATACATTTTTTTTGTTTCTGTAAGCTGTTTAAAAAGGGACAGGTCGCCCAACTTGTTTTTCTAAAAACGCGGTCATTATTTTTTAGATGCATTTTAAAGTGCTCATATTATGCTTTTTAGCTTTTTTCCCTTTCCTTTATTGTGTTATATATCTTTTTTGTGCACGTTATACAGTAGGTTTACAAGGTGAAAAAGCCCAAAGTCCACCCCAAAGGGACTTACCATCTCCAACAGAAAACACTGTTCAAACTGCTCCAAACAGCTCTATTGTAGTCCAGCCTTTACTTCAGAGACAGACGAGGTCACTTTGGAACACACGTTATAATGCTCGCCTAGCTGCTAGCGTGGTACACCCTCATACTCTGCTTCTGACTGGCTAGTAGTCCTTACCTAGCTACTGTCAGGGCACGTCCTCATACTCTGCTTCTGACTGGCTAGTAGTCCTTACCTAGCTACTGTCAGGGCACGCCCTCATACTCTGCTTCTGACTGGCTAGTAGTCCTTACCTAGCTACTGTCAGGGCACGCCCTCATACTCTGCTTCTGACTGGCTAGTAGTCCTTACCTAGCTACTGTCAGGGCACACCCTCATACTCTGCTTCTGACTGGCTAGTAGTCCTTAGCTAGCTACTGCGCATGTGCAACTTCCAACAAAGATGGAACAGAAGTGAAATGCCTCACTCTGTAGCTAAAACAGAGAACTCAACGTGTTTCGGTGTTTTAAGCCCCCAACATCTCCTTCCAGGCAGCGCTGCCTGGAAGGCACTAGGATTAGGCTATAGTTATGGTTATGGTTAGGTGCCTTGAAGTCAACGGTCGCAGCGCTGCCTGGAAGGAGACGTTGTGGGCTTAAAACACCATCGAGCGAACTCAACACACAGGGTGAAAAGAGGAGCTGCAGCAATGTGCAGTACAACAAAAATATGGTGTTGAAAATTATACCATGTAAACCTATTCTGGTACAACCTCTTAATACAATTATGATCCCGGAAATGAGCATAATATGATCACTTTAAAAATTGTTTACACCACTAGACACCATGAGGAGGTAAGTGAAGAAAAACAAGTCAAGTCTATTTTGTTTAAAGTGCCCATATTATGAAAAAATCACTTTTTCTGGGATTTGGGGTGTTCTTTTGTGTCTCTGGTGCTTCCACACACATACAAACTTTGAAAAAAATCCATCCATGCTGTTTTGAGTGACATACGGTTTCTGAATGTGTCCTGCCTTCAGTCTCCTAGTGAGCTGTTCAAAATCGGCTCGGACTGTGACGTCACAGTCCGAAATGAGCTGGCTAACCACAACTCGCATGCTAACCGTTAGCATTAGCATGCTACGTCGTTCTCAATAGCAAAGCACTGCTACAACACACACAAGTTCACCATAATCTGCAAAAGAACTACTTCCATGTGCGCCCTCATTTAGAAGTCTCCCAGCTAATCCTGCCTTGTAACTGACCAAAGTTAGAGAAACAGCCTTTCTTTTACTGTCTCTAGAGTTAGCTAGCTGACATGATCTACATCTGAACTACTGAGCATGTGCGAGTGCAGTCAAAGATAGTACAGAAGAAGAAGATGAAAAGAGGTCTCACTCTGTAGCTAAAACAGAAACCAGGTGAAAAGAGGAGCTGCAGCAGTGAGAGAGAGCTGTGCAGTACAACAAAAATATGGTGTTTTTTGAAAATTAAACCATGTAAACCTATTCTGGTACAACCTAAAAATACAGTTATGAACCTGAAAATGAGCATAATATGGGCGCTTTAACTAGTGCAGTGCCCTTTCAAAACGTGCCTGTTCGGACCGCTCATCCAAACAACTTCCCACTCGACACTGTGCTTCCTTGGGTACTGAGCAACACACCTGCCATGACATAGTTACGTCCCCTAGCAATGCTAGAGTATACGTGTCATTTGCTAACAGCTAGCTATGTGGGACCAGGCAATTTCCTGAAACAAAATCGTTCATCCCGAAAGTTACAACATTGCTACAATGGAAGAACGGTTGTCGAGAAAATCGAAGGACAGACAGACAGAGACTCTTTCCATTTTAGTTAGATATAGCCCAATATCATAAATCATACATCTGTCTAAAGGGGCCTTACCATCTGTACAGCATACAACACCCTCTCTTCAGACCCTTGATTCGGTGAAGAAAAACCTTTAATGGGGATGAAAATGGAAGAAACCTCAGGAAGATGAGGAAAAAAATTGGTCAAATGTCCTTAGTTCAAATTCAAGCTGCAGCATTCTGGACCAACTGCCTGACAATAAAACATTACAATAACAAAGAAAAAGGATTATTAGCTGTGTTGCGTAGGTTAAAAAAAAAAGACAAAGGCCATCTCTGTGTTGTTTTTAAAGTGCTGATTAAAAGGGTTGAATCAAACATTAAGATTCTTGGTGGCCAAACATTGAGAAATCACACAATTGTCTAGAATTACTGTTATTTGATCGAACTGTGGAAATAGAATGTGGAGCCAATGACCAGCAGATCCATTTTGATATGTATGTGTATCAGTTTATAAAGAGTCAAGAACTACACTGAGGTTGGAAGCAAATCATTTAATTGTTATGGCAGAAAGTCAAATTATTTCTAATAAAGGGACGAAATCCATAATTTAACAATGCGCACTGGAATTGCTGTGTTTGTATCTCGCCTGCATGTCTGAGGCTCCCTGTCACATGAACGAACGAGGGGCTGATCAGGGGCACGCTGGCTAATGAGAACTTGCTCTCTGTGGTAAGGTCAGACAGGCGTTTCCTCAGCTGGGCATCCTGTGCCTTTACCCCCCCTCATCTCCCCCCCCCAACGTCCCCTCCATCCGCTCTCTACTCTCTTCAAACACACCGTGATAAGACCAACTGAACAGGCCCATCATGTCACTGTGCTGCAGCCCAGAGAGGGAAAGAAATCAAGCTGTCACTGCACAGCAATGTTGAGGGTGAGGTGACGGGGGAGAAAAGGCCCCCCCCCCCCCCCCCCCCCCCCCCCCTCCCCCCCCCCCCCCTCCCCTTTTTTTTTTTTTTCCTCCCCAGAGCCTATTATAGCAGGTGCCAACACCAGGAGATGGATCTCACACACACACACACACACACACACACACACACACACACACACACACACACACACACACACACACACACACACACACACACACACACACACACAGTAGGAGGATAACCCTTGTTGAGTTCATTTCAACTCTTCCTCTCCCTAATCTAAACTTTACAAAGTCCCAAAAGAGAATATGAACCGATAATAAAACAAGACTCAAGAGTCTACGGCCAGACCAAAAGCTCTCTGAGGTAGAGCTGCAACGACTGGTCAATCGCCAACTACTTCGATAATCGACTAATTGTTAAAGTAATTCATTCAGTATATTATTTTTAGAGCCTTTTGTCTGAGAACAGCCGGCTGCTGCGAGTGAAAGCGACACGATGAGAGCAGTAAGAGTGAACCAAAACAGTAACGCTGTGGCCTGGGCAGCTAAACAATGAGCTGAAACTCACTGTGAAGATCCGTAAAGCAGAGGGGTGGAGCTGCAGATTTGGGTGATAATTCATCACTATGAGTGACACCTTTCTCATCGCATTGTCATTTGGTATATTCTTATTGTAACGTATTGTTTATAACTGCTTTCTTTCTCCTCTAGCATTTGTTTTTATGATAAAATACCTAAAAACGAATAGCATTTCTATCAGCCGTAGCTGTATTTTGTGTTTAGCAAATGTTAGCATGCTAACACCCTAAACTAAGATGGTGGACGGGGTAAGCATTATACCTGCATTATACCATCAGCATGTTAGCATGCTGAGTGCTGACTATAGCATTTAGCTCAAAGCATCACTGTGTCCAGGCTCACAGAGCCGCCAGTCCGGCTCCAGACTCTTACTCTCGTTGTAAAGTAAGCACAAAGGAATGAAGGGTAACTTAAGTGCATGAAGTCTTTTTTTTATTGGCTTATTCTACTGTAGAAAATGTAACATAGGTTTGTTTCTGAAGAGTCCAGATGCTATCTGTATCTTAGAAACAATGTGTGTAGGTGTGCATTTTTGTAAACTAAATTACTAAAATGTGGAAATAAGTTTGAAAATCTTCCATGTGGCTTTGGATGTGTAGGATGTGCGCGTGTCTCTGGCAGGCCTCACGCAGCGTGTGTGTGTGTGTGTGTGTGTGTGTTTGTGTGATGGGAACAGCTGGCTGAGGGAATGAGGACAGAGGGAGAGGTGATGGATGCGAGTGGAGCTCCTGTGACAGATGAGCTAACAGGTGTTCACCACAGCCCTCAGAGAGACGCTATTTATGAGCCGGAAAAGACAGCCAGACGCAAAGCACACTACGCCACGGGCCTACTCAAAGCTAAAACACATCACGTACATCTGTGCAACTTTACTCGACGACGAGCAACACAGCAGAACAGTCTTCAGGCGTTGGATTGGCTTCAGTTTGCTGAGAGCATCTTTACTCAACAGTCGAGCCGAAGCCCTTTCATCATCCTCATATGTCTTCTACTGCAGAATATTAACTTTGAATAAATCCACACAGCTACGATACACTTTATACACAAAAGTTTTTCACCCCTCAAATCGCGATGGTAGTTACAAATGCAGGTAGACAACAATGACGTGTGTCCTTGCTCTTTTTGCGCGACAAGATTGAACACGTTATTTTTACGTTATAGAATCTGACCCCTACTATAACTAATAATATAACGCTTAAAGTTTGGTTGACATCCAAATGAAGCAAATACAAATCTAAGTTCCGGTTAACAGACGGAATATCTTTTCATCTAAGATGGTTTGAGGCGAGCTAGCCTCCGTTTTGTTTGACAATACTTTGAACGTCAACAAGAAGTGACATCACCCAACATCGCTTAGGACACCCTTAAATGAAGTGGCAGTTTTGTATGTCACAAGGTCATATTTATTTGGATTTGCATTAGCGTTGTACTTACTACAGTACATTTGTGACAAATCGGAAACATTTTGATGTAAACTTTGGGAGTGATAACTCCTTTGCTGGGGCCCAGACTCACTGCTTTCCTACTCCTGGTTTAAAGGATCCAACACAGCGGATGGTGGATGGAAACACGGGAGGAGACAGAGAAGAACATATGTCAGCAGGTGGAGTGACAGATTCATCAAAATCACGACGTCATGATGTACATGGTTGGCGCCTCAGCCTGCCGATTAGCAGAGCTCATCATTAACGATTTTGTGTTCCAGCCACGTTCATCCAAACGACCATAAATCACAGCACCGAGACGTCGGAGAGACGCCGTCGGGTAACGCGGCCTAAATCAAACTGAGGAGCGTCATTACTAGCAAGACACAAAGAAATAAAATGTTTGTTTTAATAAATTCACTTTTTATTGTTCAGCAAAAGCCATACAAGTAAAAAGACCTTGTTGATTTAAGTCTAACATATACGTTTGGTTTTCTAAATTACATTATTTTCACGTAGAAGGCACAAATGTGATTTGGGGGCAGTGTAAAGACTGGAATGTAACACTACATCGGGGACAGAGGCTAGTTTGTAGTTGCAGCAGCTTGCAAAGGTTTATACTGTAATGAGAGGGTTTAGATGGGTCCAAATGGCCTGGAGGAATCCTCCTTTTCTCTTTTTCTTGGCACTAAAGAACAAATTCCAATCAATGCAAACACAGGGTCGCTTGGCTCAGAGATCAATGCTTTAGTGGAGTATCTCAATCAGTGTAAACATTAAACAGACAAATTGGCCTGTCGCACTGTGAGGGAGGCAGCATTATACTTGTTCCCTCAAAATGAATGTTCAGCTGTTTGTACATAATAATACTTGATCAAATCCATAAATTGCATGCAATTTAAACAGTCACCACCGAGGTCAATGACCAGTTGGTTTGACATGACTGGATGGAGTAGTGTCATGTTGAGGAGTGACTCATAATGGACAAGGTAAGGCTAAAAAGCTCACCATCACGTCTATGATGCCTTCTGTGTGTTTTAAAAAGAGGATCATCACTTTATTCAAAACCTTCACAAAGTTATTCTTGCGATTCAGGACAATCCTTTCAAAAAAAAAAAAAAAAAAGTTCAAGCTCTACTTCTTCGGTTTCTGTATTCAGGATCAAAGTGCGATGTGTTTGAAAGTACTGCTCGAATTGTCCCAAACCACAGAAATAAAATACATGAAATCTTTAATGAAGTGCTGTTCCCCTTTACCTTTACTAAAGGGAGTAGGGAGGAGGGGGGGACTCTACACCTGAGCAAGGGTTTGTTTGAGGTCTCGGAGCAACATGGACGCCATGACGCTCTTCTCTGTGCTGATAGTAAGCAGGGCAGTGGAGGACTCCTTCAGCTCCAGCGACACCAAGACCAGGGCCCCGCTGCTGACTGTCCGCCCGGCAAACCTGCAGATGAGTAAAAAAATAATAAATAAATAAATAAAAAGGTGAGTCCGCTTCACTAAACCACTATGAAAAATGAAAGGAGCCTTGCGTGTGCCCGTCACAGTCGTTTGTTTGTTTGTTTTCCTCACTCTCGTTTTCAAGCTCAACAGCCAATCAGATGAATAGGCTGTACGACCAACGGCCGATTCAACAGCGGCTGTCGGGCGTCGGTCGTACAGCCTATTCATCTTAACGAAGGCCGACGCTTGGCGACGGTGCGGGACACACCACACACACTAGGCCGACAGTCGGTTTGACAGACTGATAGGGAGCTGTGTGGCCTTAAAGGGAGAGTTCACCCGACAGTTTAAAAAGATATAGTTCCTATAAAAAATGTCGACAGCAGGTTCTGTGGTTTATCTAGAGTAACGGGTGCAGCGTTTCTGGAAAGAGATGTAACTTCAAGTTACTTTTTTCAGTGCTGTGAGCACCACAGACAAAATTCTATTCACCTCCATTGTGTTGAGCTGGAGGCAGAAATTTCAGAGACAGATATCTAAAAATATAGACAAATAAAACTTAAAATTGTATATACCATTAGGGGTGAGTAAGACAATATGTTCTTTTGTAATTTGTTTCACACAAAGGTGACAAAAAGAAATCCAGAGACATCGCACTGATCCCAATTTCTAAATAGCTACTGACTGTTTCCATCCACCTGTCAAAACAAATCTTATTAGAGCTGGGCGATATGACGATACACTTAATCTTTATGTTATTTGACAGGGCCATTGCATATTAATAAACATTTCTGTAAATATGCCAGATTTAGCAAAAAGGCTAGTTTTGATTTGCAGTCCCTGGCCAGATGTTACAACAGGCTCCCTAAAAAGCAAATCAAGAACACAAGAGGGGTTGAGATCATCAAAACCATTTAAAATGTCTGTTGTATGTATTTTTCCATATCGATTCTTTCAGGATATTAAAAAAAAAAACAGCGGCCAAACTCCGTTATGGTAATATTGACGTCATTTGGACGATGCTTTACGTTCTGATCGTTGCAGGTTATGTTAATTTTGCACTAAGGTACTCAGTACTTTTTATTTGTCAAGTATTTAATTCACACAGGAGTACATAAAAATAGGGTTTACAATTTCATATAGATTATGCATTTATTGAATTACCAAAAAACAAATGCTATATTAGGGCTGGGCAATATGTCGACATCGATATATGAAGCTAGATATCGTCTTAAATTTTGGCTATATCTTGATAAATATTATTATTGAGCTATGAAATTATTTATATCCGGATAGAAGACTTTGGCCATACCATACCGCCCAGACTTAAATTTGATGTGAAATTTTTTTTATATCTGCAAAAATTTAAATAAATGCATTTCCATCACCCTGGTTGAAGTAAGCAAACAGGTTTTTCAACAATTGATCATTACTGGGCAGTACGATGGGCCTGTTGGCGTCAGGTAAAAGATATGCATTTTTCTAACAGGAAAAAAACTAAAGTTTGTTCTAGAATTAAACCAATTTGTACATTTTGCACACACTACTTAATTACTTATATTATACATGGCTATTATTATAGTTGTATTCTTGTTATATAGTATATGAGGTTTATGAAATTAAAATGTAATGCAGTGCTTAATCTCTTTATCAATGAAAGATGTGAAGCCAATAGTTGACTGCTACATCAATAAACAGTTAACATATATAACAAACATCAGGCACCTTAACAAAATGAGATAAAATGTGTTGCCCAGCTGACACACTTAACTCATATTTCTCCCCCAAACCTGTAAATCGTCACATTACAAAAGTCTCCAACACCTCACACCTTGTAATTACTCTAAATTAGTGAGTGAAACACAGAAGGAAAATGATGTAACAAGAAATATAGAGAGCAGAGTAACAGACAGTCCATTATCCTAGCTGACTAAAGAGCCATTAGGGGTGAGACACGCCCTCCATGCCAGTCAAACAGAATTCAGCCTGTTTTTATGGACTCTGGGTGTCTATGAGTGTGTGGGAGCCTCTAGACCAGTATGGGGGATGCCCCGTCCCACCGGCTCCCTCTGGACCATCGGGAGAATTCTCGGTCCACCGTTTCCTAGGATACCGTCCCTGTAGACTGGGGGCAAACCTGGGCACACATGGTCCCCATTGAGAGCGCTAACAAGAGGCAGACAGGGGCTATGACCCAGAGTGACCCTCTTTGAGGTCGACAGAGCCGAGCCGAGCCCCCTCTCCCGCTCCCCTCAGGCCCTCTGCATCTCTGGGCCTCACGTGGCTAACACCCAGCCATCTGCCTCCATTTAGCACTACATCCCGGCAACAAAGACCCCCCGTGGCAGCCCGCTTAGGCCTGACAAACAGCCTACAAAGAGCCCCACTTAGGCTTGACTAAAGCCTGTGAAGAGCCCCCACAGGACGGCCTGTGGACAGGCGCTGTCACAGAGCGCTGTGCTGCACGGCAGGAGCAGCTAGCACGTCCACCAATTAGCACGCCCACGTTAAAGACAGGGAGGGGGGGGGGGGGCTGAGGGGACATGCATACACAATGAAACGGTGCTGGCTCACAAACGTAGTGTGTCTGGGTGAGTCTCTGGGGAGCTGCTAAATTACCATCAACAGAGGAGAGGGAGTTTATCAGGGAGCTCTCAGGGAGGAGAGAGAGTCCTCCTCAGGCTTAATTAAAATATTAGCCACTTCAGCAGGAAACACAAGCCATTCAAGTAGAGGATTAATTTCTCTCAAAAAACACCAACCTCTTTGCTTCTTTAAATAATTCAGGGGTTGTATATCAATCCAAATTACTAATTATAGGAATTCAAGATGTGTGCTCTGTCATAATCCGTTCCAACCTTTATAAACCAAAATACTCCTACCATACCAAAATAATCCTATTTATGCAACAACAACAAAAATGTCTTTTTGTTTCCATTCAACACACAATCATGAAAACAGGTAGAGTAAACCTGCATGGGAACATCCGGTTCCCTTCAGCATTTCTCTTTGCCCCCACTGTCAGCAGCTTAAGGTGTCTATGTGGTCCCCGTGGCTTTGCTAATGGATTTAGGATATAAATCTATCATTTACTCAGCCAGTTAACACTACCCCGAGGCTGCTTTCATTTTGTCTCAGGAGACGCTGCTGTGGGCCTTTGTTCGTGTGTTGTCATAAGAGCCAGTGAAAGAAACAAGACCGTGTTTTGATTGCGTTTGATTTCCAACCGTATTTGCTTTGAATATTTTCACTTTGCCGTTTGTGCACGTTCAGGTGCAAAGACCAGATCTACAACACATATAACACAACATCACTGCATTTTTAGGGACTAGAAGGGTAAGATTAAGGACAAGCGGGCCTTAAACGGGTCATTGGTATTCTTCTGCACTCTTCACATACTGGGCTAAACACTGGATTAATTGCAGTGTATGGAAAGAAAAGCAAAGCATAACCCCTGGACTTAGAGCAGGCGGATTGGCATCGATCGGCAGGGCTGCGGCTAAGCATCACTCTCCAATTATCTGTGATTCTCCTCAGTGCAGAGAGCCTGTGTGTGCCATCTGCCTCTCCTCCACCCTGCCACTGCAAACACAAAGTGGGCTTCACCTTTGCATTCACCCGCACGCAGAGAAGACACAGGAAAGGACGCAGAGGATTCTGCAACCAAGAATGAAGGACTTAACCCACAGCGGGTACACAAGCCCCCTGCATCTTAAGTAAACATTCAACCAGCTTTGACTCTCTGATATCAAAGCTTGTCAGGTTAAAAAAAAAAGAAAAAAAAAAGATTTGTGCACGAGGTTTTCTCTAAAATAGAAACTCAGAAAAGCGGAGGCCAAATGTGTGGAGGCTTGGCCAGGTGGACAAGTGGAGAATTGTCCTTCAACTGAGTGGTCAGTGAGGCCAGACCAGAGCCGAACACATGCGAGCAGACTCAGACCAGGCAGATGGCCAGAGCTATTAGCTCCAATTAGAATCAGGAACCCTCAACACATCTCCAGAGCTCGGCCATACGGACAAACTGCAGCGCTGCACTCAAAGGGCAGAGAGGCAGACAGACGTGAAAGGAAGGAGAGGACAAACAGACCACAGAAGCTGATGGGTAACAAGATGGGAAGAGGAGACACAAATTTAATCCAATGAGGAATTAAGGAAAATGTTACCTACAACTGAGTTACACATGTAAATGGGACTGCATCATCATAACTGTCTATTAACAACCACATTACAACAGTTACATTACACTCTTGGTATCATCTGAAAATATATCATAAGCCATACTGTGTGCTGAAGTGATCTATAATAAAGAGACCAGACATTTGATTAGTCAGGTTATAAATGATAGTCAATTAAATTTTAAACAGGAACAAGAATTCAACTTCACGGAGGAAAAAAAAGGAAAATTCTGTGTTTCGAGAAACATCATTTAATTATATCAAAGTGTAAAGAGAAAGCATAGCTTATAAATCAAGGGGTTCATTTTTTTTATTTTTAAATTAGGCTCTAACCAGAGCAATTGGCAATGCATGCAAAATTCGATCAAATTTGCTTTCAAACGGACTGAAAAATAGAGCACATTTATTCTATTCCGCCTGTTTAGACATAAACAAGAACAGCGTTTTCTACATTTGCTTTCCTGCTTGATTTATTGCCATCCTCCTTTCTAGCAATCAATTTCTGTGTTTCAGTGGCATCCCCCTCCGCTCGGCCTCGACGCCTGTTTGAGAACAGCAGTGCTGCACCCTGCTGATAAACAAGAGGAGTGCAGGGATGCAGAGGTGCAGAGGGGGAAAGGCAGGCAGGCTGTTGCCTTGTTAACCAGAACCTGTGTTAACTCCAATACTGCACTCTATCACACAAAGTGCCTGAGGTCAGTTTAAAGCGCAGGCAATATGTGTTGCGAAATGTGTCACTCTTAGGATTCATGTTGAATCCATTATTTCTACATTAAAGCCAAACTCTCACTCCTCCGAGGGCAGATACTTGGTGTGATCCTACCCGGATTAGAGAACCCTTTCTCTGGGGAGATCAAAGGAGAAAAAGAAGGGTCCTGGATGGAGGTCACCTCACACATCCCATTTAATGCCAAGTGACCTCCACAATAAGCGCTCAGTGGGTGTATCCGATCAGATCGATCGATCACTCTGCTCTGTGTGCATTATTCAAAGTATGCACAGCAGCAACACACAAAAACACTATGATTAAAATTACCAGGGCTGAAACCATTAGTAGACTGGCAGACATTTAATCAACAAAAATTCATTGTTGCAGTCACTTATCAGAGCAAAAAGGGCCACATATTATCTGGTCCCAGCCCGTCACATGTAAGGGTTGTGTTGCTCTTCTGTGTTTTGTAGGATTGTAAATTTAATATTTTGGGGTTTTAGACTGTTGTTCAGACACTTGAAGACTTTGGGAACCTGTGATGGGCTTTTTCTTTTTTTTCTGGTATTAAAATATAAATAAAATATTCAACAGATTAATCAATAATGAAAATAATTGTTAGTTGAAGCCCTTTTTATTACACCACTCTTGTTCTCCAAGACTGTCTCAAAGTTGGGTTGTGGGGAAAGGAAAATGTGTGGAAAAGCCCTGGAGTACAGGAAGTACAGCTGATGAATGAACGAATTAATTTTCTTTAATTGGTCTGCAGAAGTTATGAAACCTATGGAAAAGGAAGCGGTTTCCAAATAAAACAAAACAAAAACTGGGTGACCGATGAACGAAACGCTCCTGCATCGAGTTGGCAACTTAAAAGAGCAATCATAACTAGGGCTGAAACTATTAATATATTTATTACTGATTGCTCTAACCATTATGTTCTCCATTTATTGTTTATAGAATATTAGCAGACAGTGAAAAATGCTCGCCATACGAGCCTGTGTTGACATTTTCATGTCTTGTTTAGTCTGACCAACAGTCCAAAAACCAAAGATATTCAGTTTACTGTAATAGAAAAGTAAGAAAACCAGAACATATGCACATTTGAGATGATGAAACCAGTGAATTTTGTGGCTTTTTTGCTTTTAAAATTACTTAAATCATTCATTCATTGTTGCAGATTAACTTTATGTCAATTTAATCATTGTTGCAGCTCTAATCAACGAAACAAAAATTAAATCAGTTCATTATTTGAACAGTCACCGTCACCAAATCAAAACGTGAATAGATTTAAAGTTCTTTGCGACAACTTCTCAAAGACAAAGCTGTCAAACCTGCCTGTTACGTTTGAGCAGACAAGGACTGAGGATTTTTTCAGCAAGGAACTCCATCATCTCCAATAAACAGACCTCCTAAGGACAGCGTGGAAGAGCCGGTCATCACCAGCCGACAACATGGAAGAGAGCGTCTTCATTATTATAAGACTAGGGGGCAACCTTGGGAGACTGTCTTCCTCTTTTGCTGTCACAGAAGCAGGAGCGAGATTGATAGCATGGAGTCATTTGAGCTATTGGTTATTCTGTATGAAATATGGGCGTATTGGATGCAGGCCTCTCCCACTGGCTAACATTGATTTCCACTCACTCTTTCAGCTCTCTGTGCCCTTGTGCTACTGTCTCCCACTTATTCTTTCACTGTGACTTCCTCACTGTCCCTTACTTACCACTGTTTCCAACATGTTTCCTCTATTTCTATAAAAAAAAAATAGATATCTCCAACACAATATCATTCAAAGACGAAGAAATAGAGTGTCTGTCTGCACAGAGCGAGATAATAAAAAGAGGGACAGACAGACGAGCAGGAGGAGGACAGAGCATGGCGCAGAGGGATGCTGTGAAAGAGAAAGAGGAAGTGAAAGAGAGACAGCGGTGTGGAAGGAGACACAGATGGGGGTGCAGAGATGAAGTGAAAGAGAGACAGAGCAGGAAACAGAGGGAGAGAGGGAGGTGTAATTATCTATCAGGTGTTCGGGTGTGCGTGACAGAGGAGGAAGCTCATTAGCACACTCTGTGTACACCAATTACACAGCCAGGCTTCTCAGGGCATTCCCCTGGCATGTCTGTGTGAGGCTGCTGGGGGACACACACAGACACTTTCACTCTATGATACCTGCATGCACACTGTTTAACTAAACTCCACAGAAAAACACAATTATAACGGGCACATTCATTTTCCCACTCTCATAAAGAACAATCTCACACCCGATATGAATTTGTATGTGACTCACAAAATAGTTTCAAGGTAAGATTCTGGTTATGCATTTGACAATTTACTGATATGAAGAAACGTGTGGTTCTTCTTGCTTGCTGCACAATTATCAAATTATTGTTGGGCTCAATTTTTCCGCGAGTGTTAAAACCTATTCGGCCATGCATCTCTGCAGTCAAATTATTCAGTGGATGTTTCCATCCACTTGGGGCATTTTAGGAACATGTTGTTTAAATCTCAATCTTTTTAACTGTACAGTAAGTGGTCTTTTTTTCTTCACTTATTTTTAGCATTTATTTAATTTGTATTTACGGTATGCATTTCACATCATGTTTTAACATGTATATAATTGTTCCTCAGTATCTTGTATTATTTTACATGTCCTCACAAAATAAAATGAGATATCAATGGGACTCAACGGATTCAATAAAAAGGTTATATTTGATGTATAACTTCCCACACTGAATAATCCCAAACTACTGGAGTCAACAATGTCTTCATGTGAGCTTTACTACAAAGACTAATGCTTCACAGAAGCCTAAGGCCTGATGTTAATGTCACACTACGTCACACTACATCACACAACCCAAAATCTCTTTTTCTTCCTCGTCTTAAGCCTGAATTGCACTGGAATGTAGGATCGGAGTGAATCTGTACTGATTTTGTAGATTTGGGGCAGTTATCACTGTCAGTTGGTGAAGCACTCAATAAAGCACCCGTTTTTTAAATTTGGGTTTTTGTAAAGATTAAACAAAAGAGATATAATGTGTTCATTAGTGAGAATGACTTTAGAGGTGCTGGTAGGTGGAGACAGTAGACACACCGGTAGACCCAAGCCAGGCTAGCTGTTTCCTGCCGTTTCCGGTCTTTATGCTATGCTAAGCTAAGTTTAGCTAACCAGTATTACCAATATTTTCCAAGCAGATTTTCTATGCTGTATTTTGATAAAATGCCCCCACCGCAGGGCCCCCCCCTTACTGATTATTGGTCCCCCCCTGTGCCACCCCACTTAAAAAATCCTGGACTCGCCCCTGGCTGGCTGTAGCCTTGTATTTAATGAACAGAGAGTGAGAGTGGTATCAATCCTCTCATCTAACTTTTGACAAGAATGCGAATAAGCATATTTTCCAAAATGTCAAACTATTCTTTTAAAGATTTGTAATGATGGTTGATATTTATGGCTCAGGTCTGGTCAAATCTCAAAGGACTGCTGACACAGTAGAGGCCCAATCAAGACAACAAAGCCTAGCAGGTTATGTGCCTTCACTTTGGAAAGCTGTTTTGTAGCCAAACGATCGGGCAAGGCTTATATAGCAAAATTGTAAATAATGCCGGACCAAAACTGGATACAGATATCAATATCTGAGAGTTTTAAATTTCAAAGTAGTTTTTTTCTTTTTAAACTCAACTTAACAAATAAGATAAACAAATGTTTTTCGTTTAGTGTGAAATGCTCCATCAAAAGGTCTCATATACGTTGGCTGGTTTGGATTAAACATGGAAGACATTACAATGTTTCTAATCAAGATGAAAAAAACAACCACTTACTTTCATCTATGTAAAATCAGGCTGTATATCAGTATGGTACACGGCATAAATTATCTGGATAAATTATCTGACTATAAAAACATACAACAGTAAAAAAAATACAGTGTGCGAAAATGAAGAATTGGATTATGACGGTGAGGTGAAAGATGCACATTCGTGGACAGTTTACCTGTGGAAGTTGTTTCCGCTGGATGAGACCACTCCTACGTTGGCTGCGCACAGGACCTGCATGCTGATGGCCTGGCTGGAGGGGTTTGCTGTTGCCATGGTGATGGTTGCCGATGTCTCATTCATGCCCAGGAGCTTACCTGAGAGGATGCAAAAAATGTTTAGCCATCAAACAAGGACCCCCACAAACAGAAGCTAAATTCTAGTACTACTGTAAATGAAATGTATTGTCCAGTTTAATCTTGGACTAAATATATAACCGCTACGTTTATAGACGATACACCGCGACGTAGAGCTAACACAACAATCACTTCCGGGTAGACAAATGACAGTTGATTTGAATAGTGGAGATATGTGAAATCGGCAAACTTGTTTATTTCTGTTGTCATTTTCAGCTGTAACTGTAACGTTTAAAGATATATAGTTAAAGACGGAGGTCCGATCCATCGGACTTTTCTGCTGTGCTTATTTGCTGTACTGTGTTGCTTGATGAAATGAGAAAGATGAATGAGATGAGAGTATATCCAGTTGTTCCTCGTCCCCGTTTGCTCAGCACCGTTAAAATGTATGTACGGGAAACAGGAGTTTCCATTGTAATGGACCTTTTTCACAGCAGACATTTTGACTCGTCATAGTAGGAAAAGCACAGCTGAAATTGATAACCTTAACGATGGACCAATTCCATCAAATGTCCCAGTAAGCTATTTCAGTGAGTCAGCATGCACAATACCAGGACCTCTCCTAAGTGGAATGCAGCCATCATTAATGGGTTTGAATACACCTGTGCTTTTCCTACTATGACATGTCAACATGTCTGCCGTGAAAAAGGTCCATTGGGTCTAATGGATGTATTATTTTAAGTTGGGTCTATACTAGCATAAATACAATTGCACAGTCAAGTGTTGTATGTATATAAAATGTTCATTACCTTGCCTTATACAATGTATTTTTGGGACCTGGTTTCAGGAGGGACAGTGATGGAACAATAAGATTAAATAGATTCAGATGGTAACTAAAATGGGGGAGGAGTGCCTTTTTCAATCATGCAAAGAGAGTTTAAAAAAAGACTCCATTGAAGGCAAAGGGCCAGTTCACGTGCACTTAGTAATGAGCAAGGACTTGAGAGAAAGAATGGAGATAAATATGCACAAGTTAGGTAGAAATAAAAGAGGCAAATATAATGAAAAACCTGTAAACCGAAAGAATTAAACTTCGCTTAATTGGAATAAAGCTGCAATTTGCTAGAGAGAAAAGGGTCCAGCAAAGTCAGTTGTTCCACCCTGTTTTGTGTCTGAGTGCAAGGTGTATTCAGCAGATCTCAAAACAAAGTGAATGACGATTAATTAAGGCGGAAGCAGCATTAAGCAGGCACTTAAGACCACACATATGAGTATGCTCTCAGCTCCCAATAGCTGCCACATTATGTAGCTCTACAGGTGTGTTGTGCTTTGTGTGTTTGTGCAGGAAATACCATTAAGTGCTTCATAAGAGGCAAGAATTTTGCATAATGACAAAGGTGAGGAAATGTTTATTATCAGCAGGCTACAAGGATTTTATTTCACTTTATAAATATAATTTATGAATACTACATAGAGGAGACAAACACTGACGCTCTAATTTTATGATTTAAACTCCAACCTTTATCACTAAGACCTACAATGTTGTAGGTTGTCATTAGGCCTGTAAAGTGTATTTTAGATGGTTGCAACTTTAACTTCAACAATGAAATCCCCTTTAAAAGAAGAAGTCCGGTGATATTATATATTTCACTTATTGTCACTTATTTCACATGATAAATTTTGCATGTGTTCGGTTACTGTCAAGATAGCTTAATTTAGAGCATTTTATACCCCGCTACATACTGCCCACTTGGTGTTTCTAGAGGAAAAGTAACATGCAGAGACTTAACGTGGCCTATAATGATGGCATGAGACTGCTTCTTAAACTTTAACGATGATGTATTGCCAGCCAAATGTTCGTAAATGTCCGTGTGCCCACCTGCTCTGCCTTAATACCAAATCTTAAGTACCGATATACGTGCAGGCTGAAACTATATAGTTGTTCTTTTTGGTTAGAGACGCCCTAAAACACTGTGGCTTGGTTTTGTAGGATTTGCTGAAAATATAGGATATCCCCAACCTTATCCTTTAAATCATAATATGATCATAAGATGCTGATTTGTGGGCGCCCGTATATGGAGGTTTACTCCTCGACGCAGCAGGGCGCGGTTCGACTCCGACCTGCGGCCCTTTGCCGCATGTCATTCCCACCCCCTCTCTCCTGTCCTGTCAAAATAAAGGCCGAAAATGCCCACAAAAAAATAAATCTTTAAAAAAAATATGCTAATTTGTGAAACCAGTATACGGTCACTTGGACTAACATAAAAGATAATTCTTTTATTTGCGAGCAAGCAGTCTTGAAATATTTCTTCCCATTGTTATTAGCAAAAACATACTGTACTTTTAACAATTACACACTACAGCAACTCTGCAATTACTCCCTTGATATTTCGGCAACATTTTACAATATACGGCCATGCACATATATGGTTAAAGCAACAGTTCATGTGCATCAAAGAATATGAATTAGTAGAACAATTCAAGTTTGTATTTAGTGATTATCGATGTGATTTGAGCTTACTACTTATTGTATTTAGTGATTATCGATGTGATTTGAGCTTACTTATTTTGCAAATTGAACCCACCTTGCTCCTTGCTGAAGTCCTGTTCTGTCATGGTACTGGGCATTAATAGCTCTCCCACAGCAGGCTGGATGGACACACTGAACTGGTCCTCCTTGGTGCTGAGGGAGGAAAACATCAGTAAAAGGAAAAGTTACTTATTTACAGGATGTCAAACAAAGCACTAAAGTTTTTAAATTAGGACAATGTTCCATTGTGCTCTGGTCTCCCTCTCTTCAAATACATCTTAGTCTGAATAGACGGATGATGACGTGTGGTATAGTTTGCGTGTTTTGTGCACTTGTGTGTATTCATGCTTTGTTTGTGTATTAAATGTTTCTCTTCTGATTGCCTTGCAAACCACGCTCTGTGAATGGCACTTTGGGCCAGATTGATTCCCCCATCCTGAACAGATTTTCTGATAGGGTTATTGATCAGCTGAGCAGCACTGCCGATGGCATTCAGCAGGTTGATTTGAGCTGGGGCTGATTACTGGAGGAATAATTGTTATCCCAGTGAACTCGGATCAATTGTGGCTGATGTCTCACCTGGGAGTGCTGGCACAGAGCGAGTAGGAAAAGGAGAATTACCAAAGAACAAATGAGAGAGGAAAAAGGTAAGAGAAGATGCAAATGAACGCAAGAGAAGGAGACACGTAAGGGAGATGTGATGATAAATATCTGGAGACACAGGATGAGAGCAGTAAGAGAAAAAGTGTAGTGAAAAAGATGTACAACTGAAGGTCTGAGAAAAAAAAAAAAAAAAAAAAAAAAGAAAAAGCCTGACTGATATGAGCCCATGTCAGGTTGTCGTCTTACCACAACTGGAAGTTGGCTGCTTGTGTCGAGTCGCTGAAGTCAATACCCATGGAAACCGTCACCGAGGCCTCTGGCTCCAGCCGCTCTGAGAAAAGAGGGGAGGAAAGACGAGGGGAGAAAAGGAAGAGTGAGTGACAAGGGCACAGTGTGCAACGTGGGGAAGGATGAAGCAAAGGGAGAGGAGGTGGAGGAGAGGGAGGGAGAGGGAGGGGGGGGTGCAGCAGCAGAGTGGAACAGACAGGCATCCACACCACTTGTGTTTTCTACTTCACAAAGCAAGGCCACCATGTGTGAGAAATCTATCCTTCAATCCAATCCCCCAACCCCCCCCCCCCCCACACCTCTAGCCTCGGGGAGGAAAAAAAAAAAAACGATGAAGAACTAGCATATTTTCATATTTTCAAAACAACAGGCTTGTCAAAGAGAGCATCAGCATCAAGAGAGACGGGGTGAGGGAGACCGATAGAGCGGGCAAAATGTAGCACAAGAAGAGGGGTTAAGTTGGTCAAAAACGCGTGAAAAAGAACGCTGAACAGATAAATGGTGGAGAGAGGAGTAGAGGGTAAGATGAAAAGAACAATACATACACGAACACCTCCCCAGTCGGCCTGCGTTTCTCTCTCCATGGAGCAGGGCTATTTTACTGTATTACTCTTTCCACAGACGGAGAAGAGAAGAGACTCCAGAGGAAACCCTCTGAAAACAGAGCCATCATGGACTCACTTCCAGTCTAGCCTTCACATCTACTCTAACACACATTTTCTGGTTCTACCTAGATTTTTTATTTTTTTATTTTTTTAAATCATCTCTGTATCCTTCTCCCTAGTCGTCTGTGTTAATATAAACCATATAACGAACCATTTGGAATACCACAGAAGTAAGGATTTCTATTCAAACTGTGAAGTTACATTTCTTCTTCTTTTGGTATATATTTGTTCTAAAACAGAGGGCCAAATTGCAAGTAGTAAGTTAGTGGTTATACTGTATGTGTAGGAACAAGTTGTCTTCAAAGGGAAAATACAATTAAAGATTTTCAAAAATCAACAATTTAAGAGTACTCACCAAAGCAGTTGCTGAGATTTAGGAACACAACAACAATAACAATGTCCAATAAGATGTTTTCAACAAACAATTTCAGTTTTTACCATTTGTTTCTCTAACCTGGGGGATTTATTTACAACCTGTATGGTCGTCTTGCAACGTCAACATGTTCCAAGATATCTGCAATTACTTTGGTTGATATAGCGTTATTATTACCGATAGAAATGATGAAATAAAGCCCATGCTGTAATAAACTGGAAGTGTCCTTTAAACCGCATAAAGCTACGTGTTTTTTGTTAGATTTTGGTATATTAAGTATTGAAGGCAGAGGACGTTCCAGCAACTAGTTGTAACTAATTAGTTAACAAGAATAATAATTTAGGGGACCTGTCAGTGGACACAAACAGTAAGCAACTCAAAAATACTATTTCACATCAAACTATTAAATTAAGGGTTTAACAACCGTTCACGCGGAGATGAGCAGCAATGAACATTGTAGACGCAATGTAAAATATTTCTTCCTAAATACAAAACCCTGTCATGTGTTATCCCCTAACGAATACACACAAAACAGCAGTACATACAGCTTTGTCTGTATTCATCCTCTGCAACTTATCCAAACCAACTCCAGCCACCAGCTCACAGTAGCCAGGCTCAATCGATCCATATTAGCCACTGTTTGGCTGCTTGAGTTCCTTCGATGCCCAATCAATCCCCTGCAATTGACGGTTTTAACGTGCTCCACCGCACACCTCTTCTGGGTGTTTGTGTGTGTGCATGAAAAAGAAAATCTTGAGGGAGCACAGTTCTCAGTTTTATATTAACCCAAGTGTTGCAATCATTCAACAGTGTGACAAGAAATATGGAGATGGCGCATGTTTGTTCGTCCTGATCGATACTAATGAACAGGGATTAGCTGAAGTAATATTGGCTGTTTTCAGGTTGGGGGGGGAGGGGACAGGGCTATTTGCTGAGCTGATAGCAAACAGGCTTAAACTGATCATTTAATATCTGTCTGAGAAAACAATCATAGCATAGGTAGAGCCGAGGGAATTCCAGAAAGCCATCATGAATAAATAGGAGAGACCGTAGATTGCACAGATTGTAATAAACGTGGTTGTTTGACATTATAGAGGGGAAACAACAACTATGACATCCTAAATCTGCAAATACTGAGTTCAGGCTGTTGACATACTTTTCACCCACGTGTGTAAGGACTGGCAGCCAAGTTTTAAAAGTTGTAAAAGTCGTAGGTCAGTAGTATTACAATTAAAAGAAAGGAAAAAATAGATGACATAGAAGCTCTAAGGCCACATACTACGTTTTTTTTTTGTTTTTTTTAAATAATGTCGAAATCTGCCAGGCTTTCTTTGGGGAATTGGAAAACGGAACAAAATAAAAAAAAAAATCAGAAGACCCCTAGCAATTAAACTTTTTTGTATTTACGTAGAAAGTTAATGACACATTGGTGTCATTAACACACACACAATATACAAATAAAGAAAATATATGATATCAAACATTTAACATCACACTTTAATTAATGCTTTTTGTAATTCAAATTTTTTTTGCAAGTAGTAAGAAAGGTTAGTTTGAAGCAGTGCTGCTTGATATGAAGATAGAAATCTATCACATTTTTTATTTGCTATTTATAGGAAACTACCTCTTTAAAAAAAAGAAATGGCTGGCGATATTCTATGCTTGTGTTATTGTTGGCTCTCAAGCCCCAAGCCGATTGGTTCCTACGTAAATATGGAAAAACAGGTCATAATCATATACTTTCCTTCTTTAAAGGGGTTAAACAATTTACTAACAGCGGGGCACTGTAGTTTCTTAAACATTACTCGAACAAGAGGAAATAGTGAATTTGTTGGAGATTAATCCCCATTTGGTGCTTGAGTATTTGTGGCAGCAGGACGGTGTCTGGGATTGAGTCGAAATAAACTACAGTGTGTGCGTGTGTTCATGGTGATAAAGGAACATGTCAGCCAGAGTTTTCAACAGTTTTTAAAAAACAATGGAGCTCTACGGCACAAAGGAAGAAGATACATCAGGCTATTGATACATAGAAGGATCAATTTATTTTTGGGTTTTAATTTTTTTCCATGGGATTTGGTGACAATAAGACCAATATAAATACCGGCAGCCTCAAATTTTAATATCACTTTTTCTGGCAATGTTACAAATGAATGAGCAACATTGGATTTACCTGGTGTACCTGGAATATTTTACATGCGTGCCACTCGTACTCACCGATGGTGTTAAAGCAGTGGATGTTCAGGCTCGCTGGACTTCGGTCTCCTATATGGATCTCCTCCAGACTGTGGTCTGAGCTGTTGGTCAGTATGACCTGTACGGCCACCATACTGGGCTGGTACAAACAGGGCTGCCTGGAGAAATGGTACTTGGCCGACAGACCTTTTCCTGTCATGTGGTGAAGCAGCTCGTAGGTTTTCACAGGGCCGAAAGATGGACTGGTGACCTAGAGGGACATAGGAAAGACAGGAATAAACCTCAACAAGCACTGAATCTAAGTGGGGTTTTGTATAGTAGTTTAGTGCAAACAAACAACGCTGACAACTACATCAAACTTCTTGATTATCAGAGAAATAAAATGCTGTATGGACTGGATTGATCTTTGAAGAACTGAACACTGCTGGAAACAACAGTCTGAGAGCAGAAGCAGATAAGGAAGATGAGAAAAACATCGTGCATGCAGAACATTTCCCAGAAGCCTAAAGCTCTCCTCCACACGATATCCAGGGACGCCTTGTACATTACAGTGCAAATGCATCCACATAAGAGGACAGATTAATACAATACTCCAGTCTTTTCATCACCAACCCAAGGGTTGGCCAATAACTCCCTGCCAACCCTCCCTTCATTAATTCTGTAGGGTAAAGAGGAGCCCATTTAAGAAATGTCCTCAATCAGCCCAGTTAGATGGAAATGGGCGGGATGCTCGGTCAAACCAGGCTGAATAAAAACAACCTCTAATGAATAGAAACACAAGTGCCTGCATGGGCCAAACCTGCCACTCGCAGGCCTATTTAAAAAGGGGCTTTTACCTTTTCAGAGGCAGGAAATTGCATTACCTTTGAGAGGTCTAGAAAAGAAAGGAGGTGGATGTGGTGGTGGTGTCTTCTTTCTCCTAATAACATCTTGCTACTAATGCCGTGTTTCCACTGTATGGTACGGCTCTGCTGGACTCGCTTCTTTGGTACTTTTCTATTTCATTTTCCACTGCGGACAGTACCGCCTCAATGTAGGCGAGATTCCGAGCTGTAGGGATGCCGAGTAAAACTGCCGTGACATCTTCTCCAACGCGGCACGTGCTGAATCCTGTGATCGGCACCCAAACAGAGAAACATCTGCACTTTGTCAACTGTACGCTGTAGTTTTGTTGGTTTTAAATCTTGGTCGAGTGAGTAAAACAATTGCGGTCGCTATGGATGGTACCTTGGGTGTTAAAAATGCGCCGGTTTGTGCAAGATGTCCCGCGCTAGTGGCAATCAGTGGTCTGCAGTGTTTTAAATCCACGTTCTTGTATCGACTCAGCTCACTTGGAACCTCGTACCAAAAAAGTGCCAGGTACCAGGTATTATGCAGACCTTTTCTTTGAAAAACCAAAAAAGAGTGAGTCGAGTAGAGTCAAGTTGAGCCGTACCATGCAGGGGGAAAGCGCCATTAGAGGAACATTGTTTACACTTTCAGTTTAGGGTGGCAACTGTCCGCTCTCTTCAAAAAGAAAAGGTAGGTCAGCCCACACAACGCACTAAACTATTGCACTGTCAAACATGACAACATTCACATAACGGGCATAAACTTCAGACACTTCAACAACACAAAGTAATAAAAAGCATCACGCAAAGTATGACATCTTTGAGCAGTTTCTTCATGTCATTGAGATCCATCTGCCTTGAGTGACGGCACTAATTAGTTCAAAACAGCAGGGCGAACAAAGCCTTTTCACACCCTCTACAGCACCTAAATGGATTCATACGCTGAAACAGAGGCAACACTGATGCAAATGAAGAAAATAATTGTTATTTATCGCCTCAAAGTGATTAAAAAACAAACAATATAGAAGTCGCAAGAGTGACAAAGAAGAGGACAAAAACAGTGAGAAATATCACGTATATCATTATATGAAAAAACAACCAGTGCTTCAAAAACGGTAAATAACTTGACTGACTGAATGACTTAAATGATTAACAAGGTGTGTTAAACTCATTAAGCTAATTGAATATGACTGAAAATATGATGTGAAGAAACCGTGGAAACATGCAGGCACGATGGTACCGCCCACAGTGTTGACTGGTGTCAGTGTACATTGTGTTACTAAGCTGGATGCATTGGCAGTGTGTTCTGACTCGGGTGAGAATAATGTGCGAGGCATCCTCTGACGACCTGTCATGTGGCGTGTTTGAGGATGAAGAATCGGTTTGACATACAACAAGAGCAGTGGAGATGAGTTTCAATGTGTTCACTTCACCGGGCGAGAAATAAAACACTCACTATCATTGTGTTGTAGCAGCAAGACATGGAAAAAAATTAATACAGTAGTAACTTACTGCAAAGTATAGAAAGTTGACTTCAAACAGGGTCAGAGTCTTCTTCAATCCTGTTTACTTATTCTTGATTCGATATTTACGGATCATATTAATTAAAATCAGTAAACATTGCTTATCTTAGAGACAATATTTTTAGGTAAAATTGTATGGCCGCTTGTGTATATGTATGCAGATTTACAGTAACCAGGTTAGTACAGTGCATGTAAAACACGTTCTCTGATTACCCACAGAGCACCACAAACAGCAGCCTCCAAAATGCATTAGTTTTAGCTCGGTGTAACTAATAAACTGGCATCCGAGTGTATTTGTGACCGGTTTTCGAAGACGCAAGTCTTCAGTAGCAGTGAATAGGCTTGTGGCTGTAGTTTGAGTATCATATTGGCACCAGTATAAAACATGTTCAAACAATAGCCTGCCCAGGTCACATTAGACACAGAATAAACTATCCGATCACAACACCATCTCTCAGTCCCCTTGACAGAGCAGCAGCATCTCTTGTTCCCAGACCGCCCAAGCGCCTGTAAAGGAGGTCAAACAAACATTTGTTGCCGAATTGCAACGCCGCTGTGCCCTCACAAGCGCCCGTCGCGCCAAACGCAAGCCTGCAAATTTATTGGGCCACTTTTGGATGTGTCAGAGCAGTCGGTGTCGATAAAGCTGGCCATAATGTTTGCCACCCCATCACAACAGAGATTTACCTCCGTGACAGACGCATCCGGCTTCAAGGTCCTGTCTGTCGCCTCGCCACCGAGCAGGCGGGAGCGACAGGAGAAGGGACGGAGACAAGACAGGGCTTCAAACTGCTTATTATCACCCATTTGACACAGTGGACAGTTAAAGTCCGACACTAGTGCCCACAGAAGCCCCTTCACCCTTCCATCCATTGTTGCCCTGTTACGCAGCGCAAGCCCATAACACCTCAAGTGTAAATAAGAGCTGAAGAGGGATGTAACCTTGACTTCTCTGTCAGTCTCCCTTTCTTTCTTTGGCTCCCATTCTCCGCCACGAACAGGAAGGAGGGAGGTGACAATGAGGGAGGAAGTTGATTGAGAGGCTCTATTATGCATCAACTTAAAGGAAGCTCCCGTGATGGATGACACAGACACCAGTCACCTTCAGAGCCCGGACGCCACGCTCCCAGCATCCTCTCTGGCAAATGACCTGAAAATCCCGCTGACATATTCAAAAAGGGCTAACCGGAGCCAGGTAGCCTTGTGCCGTGTGCATAAGAGGGCCAATTTAAAAGAAAGTGGTGCGGGGAGTACAGAGATGTATGGGCATATATTGAAAATCCATTCCTGTTTTTCAGACACCGTCTGCCTCCAACACCAGGGACAGGATTTCATTATGCTCTACAAGAGTTGTGAGGATTAAGGTACGGGACATGTGTTTGACTTTAGGGCCTAATTGTTCCCCTCAGTCAGGAGATGACAATTAATTGAGGGGCGTCTCAAAGACCTTGACTGCAAATTGGATTAAATAAATGTTACTACAGCCATCTAAAACTACTTTAATGTAACAAGAAGTCTCTACAGCACATATAGACAGAGGTTACTTCATTTATGCCAATTTGTCAGTAAATTAGGTATTTTAAAATGATTAATTTTGAAATTTTCCATTAAAGAGCATTAGCAATAATAGAGGATTGTTATTCAGAAACAGTATTGTCCTTCATTTAGCTTTGCAAGTATTGTTAACAAACTGCCAACAATTTCTTTGTCCAAGTGTGATATTTAAGAGAAGTAAGGCTGCAACTAACGATTGTTTTCACTGTGGATTAATCAGCTGATTGTTATCGTTTGGTCCATGAAATGTTAGAAAATAGTAAACAAAATAAACTTCACTTGTAGATGATGAAAGTATGTTATACGTACAATAATACTGGCTACAGAACATGGAAGAAACCAGAGTTTACTTGAGTATTTCCATTTTCTGTTACTTTACGTATACTTCTACATTTCAAAATGAAAATATACCAATATACTTATTGAGTCATGAATTCTACAAGGTGTCTTTTCTTTTCTTGAATCTCGAGTAGTGATCTCTAATTCTTTTTTTATTTTAAGAATGTCACACATTAAGTACAATTTGAATGCAGGACCTTGTAAGTACTTAACGGAGTATTTCTATAAAATGGTTTAGAATTGTTACTTTTGATTGAGTAAAGGATCTGAATACTCACTCCATGACTGGAAGAAACAAGCTGCATAGTACCACAGCAATGTGTTCATGTAGGCATGGATATGGCATCTTATTAATGCTTAGAGATATCAAAATAAAGGGTTAGGACCCTAATTCACTTGCTTACAGTAATAAATTAGCCAGGTGATTTGATGAGACAAGACCATGTCTCAGTTGTTGCAGCAGACAATGAAAACACACGTATGATAATCAAGATTTTTAGGGAGCGCTGTCATGACTTCCGTCACCTCGGAAAAGGACAAACACAATTGACAAAATGAGGAAGACAGAAAAGATTAAATGCCAAAATACAAATATACACACAAAGACAAAAAACGAGAATGAGAAAAGAAATGCTTCCACAGCTGCATTAAAAAACAAACATTTCCCAAAGTATCCACTTGCTGCGTAGGCCGCTGCACTGACTGGCTATTTCTGTGTGGGCATTTATTCCTATTTAAGAGGCAATCTCCGCAGTTTGAGTGGCAGCAGGAGGTTTGGAGGGCAGGGCCTGCTATATTCGTGGCGCTTGGGGTCCTTCTGCTGATTCATAATTAGACGTGAACCCCGAGCGCCCACTACGGTGAGGTCAGAGGGGTGAGGAGGGAGGCGGGGAGGAGAAGGGGGCGAGCTGGCGCCCGCCTGATGGACACCAAATGAACAAATTATGATGGCCCCCTCTGGGCGTGATGGGGTCAAACGCCATGTGCCCTGCCGCTGACAGTTCAATTTCCCCCCAACGCAGCCCCATTCGCTGACTGCTAATTATGAATGAAAAGTTATCAGCCTCAGCCACCCCGCCGCACACATGGACAGCGGTCGGAAGAGGTTTGGGGTGGGGTGGGGAGGGTGGCGGGGATTTAAGAGGCATTTGTGAGAGATCCTAATGTCAAAATGTTATTAGAGAGAGCGGTAGCATGCAGAAACTGGGGAGAGGAGGAGGAGACAGAAGAGGAGGTGGGTCAGAGACAGTGACTAGGGTTAATCTAAATGCCTTTGATAACCATGCAGTAATTCTCTAAAAGGGCCCGAGCGCTCAGCTGAGACAGACTCGCTGCCTCTGTGGGCAGATTGCTGAGAAATAGAAATGACACTGGGGCCAGTGTGTGTGTGTGTGTGTGTGTGTGTGTGTGTGTGTGTGTGTGTGTGTGTGTGTGTGTGTGTGTGTGTGTGTGTGTGTGTGTGTGTGTGTGTGTGTGTGTGTGAGATATGTAAGCGTGTGCTTGCATGGGGAGGGGCAAGTGTGAATAAAGCAGAGGTTATTTACCCTTGTCTATGAATCCCGATGCCCATCATGTATTTATGCATAGAATTGACTCCAAATCAGATGTTGATGTGCAAAAAGTTCCCTGTTCTAATCTGCATTTCTATTCTCTATTACTCCATGGCCTTCACCTGCGGAGGAGAGAGTGACTAACAAGACTGGCGCTGCATAAACGCTGTCCTGAGAGCAGCTGTCAGTCATCCTGACTGACAGGCGGGCACACTAAGAATATAAAGTAACTCCCCACAAAGCTAAGTACAAGACCAGAGGTAGGACAGTGTAGAGGCCGTTCAAACAGCTATTAAAAAACACATTTGTCTACATGCAGGCAAACAAACTGTGTACCATAAAAAGTTAGCACAGATTCAGAGATATCAGTCATTTTAAAGCACCTTTAACATGAAGTCTTTAAGTTTTCTACCACCTTCCAGTATTTACCTCCATTTAGACTGTAAATTAAACTTAAATAAGCCACACAGTCTTTCTTTCTTCATACTTTGCCTGAAATTCTCTACTTTAGAGGTGCTTGTAGGTGGATTTTAACTAAATCGGACAGTCACCTTTCTTCCAGTCTTCATGTTAAGCTAATTGGCTGTAGCTTCAAATGTAGCCTACATATACAGTAAGAGCACTCTCAGACAAATTTATACTTTGCACCATATAAATCAAATTAACTTCACTATCTAAAAAGTAAATAACTTAAACTGTACAACTCTCTTTTGAATTAAGACTCCTTTCAGAATATTCTCAGTAAGAAATATCAAGAGTCTGTTAACAATGCAAAAACAAAGTGGTACAAACTAATCTCTCATTGCAACGTTTCCTCTTTCTGAATATTGTACAAGTACAACTAATACGTGATTAATGGGCAAATTAATGTTCAACAGTTTATCAATTCATCGTTTAATTTTATTGTAAATTTTATTGTAAATACCTTTGGTTTTTTTTTTTTTTCATAAAAAGAATTATCCACAGCTTAATCATAAATCATTAAGTAAAATAATTGTTACTTGCCCGTTTATAGCTATAAGTACATCTACAGTGTAAGTGTATCTATTAGTAATCTTTTTATAGCAAAGCAGCAATTCCAAAAGAAAAGCACCAGTCAAACACCTGTGTGAATGCTGGCCATTAAAAATCACCATCAGTGTTCGGATTTAAAATCTTCAAACGGCAGAGCTACCCCAGACCTGCTGGCTATGAGACACGAAATAGACACAGCAACAGCAGAAAGAATGGTCTGGACATTTTCCTCCCGGGGGGCGAAGACAAGATACAAAATATACAGACGAGTAGAGTCGCTCACATACTGAGGAGAGAAAGGAGCCGTCACACTTGGAAAGGTCAACCATCAGATATACACAACACCGAGACACAAGGGACACAACATCTGACAGAGAGAGATGGAAGGTGACAGAGAGGAGGAGAGAGATAAGAGAGAGAGGGGGGGAAGAGAAATAGAGTGGGTGGACTCCTAGATGAGACACAGAAATAGAGTTCAAGGGTGTGGAAGAGCAAAAGACAGCCAGGGTGAGAAAGACAGACTATAAGACATACAGGAAACAGGAAAGGCAGTTGCACCATCCTGACTGGCTATAAATATAAGAAGGCAGAAAAGGTCAATAGTTGGCGTCTGGAGCAGAAATGTTCCACAAGGGAGAGAGGCTCATTTCAACATCTCATATGCTGCTCCACTGTTCTGTCAGTGTCCGACGGAAAAGGAACAATCGGCTCTCAATGCACGTTGATGGAGGAAATGTCATCCCGTGTGTTTCGATTGCAGACACACACGCACACACACACACACACACACAAGTACAGTATACTAACCTGCATGGTGGAGGAGATGTTGGAGAGAGAAAGGCCCTCGAGGTCGGACAGCATACTCGAAGAGACGACCAAAGACTTTGGTGCATTTGTGGGTGCAGGAGAAACTAAAACAACCCGAAGAAAACAGAAACGTTATGGAGTGGTGGCATGCATTACTGTCTATCACAGTGTCTTTTTTTATGCCGTCATCGGGGGGTGCCAAAGACAGGGATTTTCAATCCCTACACATAGTGGCTTTTAATATATGCTCACTGTTTTTCAGGGGCCAACTACCATAGAACACGTGCCCGCAGTTAGGTACAAAGACAGATTGTAGTTTCAACACAGGCCTGTATGCTTTCAATATGTACCTCTGCAAAAGAGGTTATGTTTTCGGCTTTGTTTGTTTGTCCGTCTGTCAGCAGGATTATGAAAAAAGTATTGGCCCAATTTTCATGAAACCTAATGGAATGGGTTAGCACGAGCCAAGGAAGAACACAAGGGATCACGGAAGGCTTGTATCATGTGGATGCGCAACAGTTTTGTTGACATTACTTCGAATTCCTTATGGTGGCAACAGAAACTACGCACTATAGCTTTAACATTGCGAGATAGGGCATTTTTGCTGCATTCATGTGGTGTCTGAATAATCTGAAAACTTAGTTCCTGATTGGGAAAATTCACACATTAACATTGTGGGATAGGGCATGCCTTGGCAAAGGTCTGCATTCTCAGAGTGCCCTGCTAGTTCTTTTCAGCAACATTCAATTCATTAAAGAATAAAAGTGATTTATAAAACCCTTTTGGGATTTTTAGAGTTATTTTTTTCATTAAAACATAAGTTCTAACATAGCTACAGGAGATTTAATTGATGGCCTGGTTGAATGAAAGTACTGTTATAAGCATGTCATTTTTGTTGGGCCACAACCTATTTGTTTGTGAGAAGCAAATCTATTCTGTACAAACAGGCTAAAGCCGTGGAATTAATACAATGTCTGCATTTACAGGGTACTTCTTTCACTTAAATGATGTGTATTAAATTATGTATCTGTCTTATTTATCTGGAAAGTTTGTTAGGCTTCATTCCCGCACCATGCACTGAATGTCTGGAATAGCGGGGCACAAAATGAGGCACAGTAGCTACGGTTTTGTCTCTCTTCACGTGGGGGCATTGATTATTATTAAATGATACATGGTCATGCTTTTTAGGATTTACACAAGCCTTGTATTTCTTTAATTTTCTACAGTAGAATTAGGAAAAGAATTCTGTAAAAGTTTTGAAGCAGAATATAAAAGGGAAAATGTTACGTTTCGACATTTTTGTTGGAGTGTCGGATTTGGCCCACAGGTCGTTATTTGCCGACCACTGCCTTATATTATAAAGTTAATGTGGAGAATGTATTGTAACTTGCTTTTTTTTTTACACATTCAGCAGACACAGAGCAACACTGGCATTCATTTGGATCTGTGTTTCTGGCCACCTGAAAAATGTAAATCCAATATTCACTCTCATATTAGTTCTCTTCTGGGGGCTCCTTCGGCTTCATAGAAAAATAGCTGGGTCATTAGATGGTAGATGCTCGACTTTCTTCTCTGGGAATTTGCTAAATTTCTCTGTCTGCCATTTGGTGTTGGGCAGGTAGAATACATTTAATTTATCAGAGTTTTTTGGAGCCTGCTGGCAGGGTCTATGTGAGCAGAATTTTTGGGCAGTAAAAGCACAACAGCAAGCTAAACAGACTAAGAGAACTGAGGGGAACTGCAAAGTTGGGCGATAATTCTCAATGGGTCTATCTGCTGAAGTTTTTACTTTGATAAATGTCAGAAATTGACTGATTTACACTGATTGACTGATTGACACTCACAGTCATCTAGATCCAGTAAGGATACTTCCACCTTGGACTTCACTTCCACCTGAAAAACAAAACAAACGCAGCAACATGACGATGAGCACCACAGTAGAAGAGGACCAGGCAGAAAACAAAAAAACAAAAAGTACTGAAATTATGTTTCTATTCAGTGGATGAAATGTTTCAATTCTGCTGGCAGTGTCTCTCATGACACATTCATCCCCAAAACAGATACTCTGCATTTATATGTAACATGACCACTCATGCACAGTGTCGCGTCACAACCGATACACGCCACCTCGTACGACTGCGGTCGGCTTGTCAGGTGTTGACTTGTGGGAATTACTACACACGGCTTTAGCTCGCCCCACAACCGGCCCAATAAAAACGCATTTAAACATACAAGCGCTTTTATCGCCCTTTCTCCACCCCCTCCTAACCAACCAAGGCTCCATTCACGTCACATAAAGAACCATAAAATTCCACTCTGCATACTCCAGGGCTGAAGCAGACAGGAAGGGGGAAAAAATAAAACAGGAGGGAGTGAGGAATGAGAGTGAAAACAAACAAAGGCAAAAGTTAGAATCATACTTATCAGTTTCTTGATATTATAGATGCAGAAAAGGAAAGGGAGATTGAGAAATAATGTGGTGAGCATAACAGGTAAGAAAAAGAATGGCGAGGGCTGAAAAAGGGGACGAATGAATGACTTGAAAAGAAGAAAAAAATAAAGCTGATAACAGAGGAGCAGAATTATATCCCACAAAATAAATTGGGATTTTGACGCTCTCGCCACACGTATTCCTGGGGAACAACAACTCCCCGGGAGAAGCTGGTGTTTATACAGTTGGAACAGAAGAGAGCTACAACAGGAGTTTCTCCATGAATCGTGTTTACAATAATATCCTATTCTACATGGGTTTAAACATGATATATTGTCGAAATATTAGTTTTGAACGTGAGCTGAAACTAGGCATTACAGTATGATAAATGCATGAGATAAAATTGCATGCAAAGTGTTGCCACGGCTACAAAGATCTACACAAACAGTCAGTCGTTTGTTTTGAATGTTTTTATATAGAAGATCACCCCAACATATCTAACAGTGTAGTTTGCACTTTTCAAAAGGCAATAATGGATACCAGTAGCTCATTCAACACACATATGGCACGGGAGTCCTGTATAATTGTATGCAAGTTTTGAGCTTATTGTATATTTTGCATACATACATGTATTTTTAAGCATACTTGTTTATTCTATTTAGATCATGTTAGATATCCAGATGACCCAGAATCATATAATAAAATCATGAGAAACTATCATGCAATCATGAAGAGCAATCTGTGCTGCATATATCAGCAATTCTAAAGTTTAATTTACAGAAATATATGAACTTGTTATGTTATTCAAACATTTATGATTATAAAGTGTTTTCTACTGTCTTGGAGCGGTCTAATCAAGTCAGCCATTAAAACAGGAGCGTATAGCTACACCAAACCCACACAATCCTTTAAATCTGTTATTTATGTAATAGGAAATGTAAAAAAAAAAAAAAAAACAAGGCGTCAAAATGCGCTACGGAGCGATCGATGCACCCTTGCAGCCACGTAGTGTCCGGTAATGGCTTTTTTTCCCGGGGATCTGATTGGCCAACATGGATTTAGGGTTAGGCTTATATTGCTGCCTGTTGCTTTGCAATGCTCTTGACAGTGCTTTAATTGTGTTTTCACGTTTTCATTTAGACAAAGATTGTTTTTTAAACAGTTCTTGTGTACAGGATTTTTTTGAGAACGAAGGATGGAAAAACACTGTTTTCAAAAACACCTATGTAGGTGTGGACTAGGCCTAAGTATGCGTAGGTTTTCATGAACAAAATAGCAATGAAAAAGTTCAAAAGTCCCATGACCATAGATGATCAATAGACAGGAAACAACCTCAGACATCATCCTAATGAAAGCAAGATAGCTCAAAACGTCTAGTGAATGAAGAATGGTGTAAAGATGTTGGGTGGTAAAGATTGTGTGGTAAAGAGTTGTACGACAGGTTTTATTTTTGAGACTCACTCTGATCTGCCCCTTGCTGTGTGTTCGAAATTGTTCTGCTACTCAGCTAAACCACGTTCATCCTAAATCCAAATAAACTCCAGTTTCCTGGACCCAACTAAATCATACAGTCACCTTGGGTTTGGACTTTTCCTCGCTCTTCTTCTTCTTCTTCTGTTGTGTTAGGGGGGGGTCGGAGTCTGAATCGTCCTCGGAGTCTGTCTCTGAGTCGGATGAGCTTTCGGCTGACGAGCTGCTAGCTTGGGCTACAGGTCCATTTCCGTTTTCATCCGAGTCACTGAAACACACAAAAACAGCAAACACGGCCTCAGACGTGGTATCAATACAAGTAATAGAATACATATATGAAAATAATGGTACTGCACATTTACTTTGCTTTTACCACATTTACATTAAAACACATACAGCTTCCATGTATATAATTTGAACAAATAGTCTCAAAATCATCAGGCAAAGCAAATGTATATCTTAAATAATATCCCTTCTCTTTTCAATGTCTTTTATTATTTCTCATTTGAACCGAAAGCTGAAGCTTCGTTGTTGCCCAGTCAGAACAACAACGATCAATCTGTTTTTGTTTGTGAAGTTAATTCAATGTTGCATTCACTCGAAAAGATTTTTTCCATCTTTCTCCTTTCTCTTTCACTTGCTCTGTCCCTCTTCAATTTGTCCCGATAATGAGTGTTTACTCCGCCTGCCTGGGATTTTCAGCCGTTAAATTAATGAGGGGAATTGTGACGGTAACTGGCTTTTTAACTTGGGCGATGATGAAAAGCCAGTATTAATTTGGCCTACAGATTTCATTTGCTGCGAACAGGAAAAAGTGATATAAATCACTGTGGGCCTGATTAGGCCCTGCCTGAAATGACTGGGCCATAATGAGGGCATTATGCTGTGTTTGTTGTGGAAGCACTGGGGTGAGCTGCTCTAATTACTGTGTGTATGTGTGTGTGCGAGTGTTTGAGCACTGGGGTGAGTTGCTCTAATTATACTCTCTAATGGAGAGAACAGGGTCAGCCGACGGCCTGTCACACAGCAAAATCAGGTACATTCTGTGGGA
This sequence comes from Perca fluviatilis, assembly GCF_010015445.1. Lineage (NCBI taxonomy): Eukaryota > Metazoa > Chordata > Actinopteri > Perciformes > Percidae > Perca > Perca fluviatilis. The sequence continues at coordinate 27,754,760 of NC_053128.1, read as the reverse complement.
GTTTGTGTGTCTGTGAGCAAATGAAGTAGAGTGCATAAGGAACTAAATTTGCCAGTGTGTAAGAGAGTGTACGTGAGCATATTCAGTAGTAATGACTCAAATCTCATTTATTGGCAACACCAGGCTGTTAAATGACCAATCAAAAGTCATTATCCATTAGCCATGTAAATGTGGGTTACGCTACTGGAGGAAAATTCTCCTTGATTAGCTTGTTAATGGAACTCACACTAACAATATTCTAGCAGCTCTTTCAGCCTGTGTGTGTGTGTGAGTGTGTGTGAGTGAGAGATAGAAAGAGTACAACTGTACAGTACAATTGGTGTGTAATACTCAAAGACTATATGGTTATCTCCTTTAAGAAAGTTGGTAGGATTTCCTTCCTATCTGAAAACATTGATTTGGGTTAAATTTGGTAAATAGTGAATCTGTTGACTGAACTTTGGTTGTTTGGTGTTTTTCCATCTCTTAAAAAGGACCCAACAATTGTATCTGGTCCTGTTCAAAATGGCATTAGATGTAGGGACTAAATGAAGAATTCGTATTTAAACCTTTCTTTAAAAGGTGCTCTAAGTGATGTTTGTTGAGGTCACTTCTTGTTGACATTCAAAGTATTTTCAACCAAAACGAGGCTAGCTCGCCCCTCCCTCCTCCTCATCCTGTCCCCTCTCCCTCCCTTCCGTGCTTCTGCGCACTAACTCCCAACCCCCAACCCCAAATCCTTCTTGTCGGTTATTGGCTGGAAAGCTGGAAGACTGTTTGTTATGTTTGGTGGTGCAGGTTGGCACGGTTTGTTTTTGTTGCCGTTTGTGGAGCCTGGGCTGTCTACAGAGACCGCAGGGTTTTTACAGTGTGTTCAGGGGACAGGCAGCTAGCGGATAGTGAGGAGATGTTTGCTGTATGTGACAAAAAATGTTGTAGCCTAAAAAACACGTGACATCGCTTAGAGCACCTTTAATTAAGGTTAGGGTTAAACGGACAAACACATTTACAATTTTAAAATCTTACTGGTATTTTTTAAATCTATCCAAGGATTGGCGCCGCCTTACCTGACCAAGCTCCTTCATGCTCATACTCAAGCAAGAGTGTTCAGAGATCAGCCAACCTGCTCCTCCTGGATGTGCCAAAAACCAGGCTCATAACCAGAGGTGATCGAGCCTTTGCTGTTGCCGCCCCTAACTTGTGGAACAGTTTACCATTTCATGTTAAAACCGCCCCTACCCTCGAACACTTCAAAATGCTGTTAAAAACATCTTTTATCTTTGGCCTTTCCTTCCAGTTAAGGAAAGATATTACTACCTTTTATTCGTTGCTATATAAATAAATTGACATTGACATTGAGGTTGTGTAGACTGCATCTAGTTTGAAATGTATCCTGCTATATGTTGCCTAAGATTTCCATGTAATTTTTGTCATATTCAAGGGTTTCATCTTTTTCAATGTATCACAAAAACTCGATCCTTGCTGTCAGTCCAAAGATAAGAATATAGTGTAAGTATAAGAATCAAAATTCTCTACAATTAATTTTTTTCCTGGCAAACACACTGGATGAAGTGCAAGCTGAACACAAGGAAATATCATTCCAGATGGTGGGTAGTCTGTCATATAGATTATAAAAAGGGCTGAAGTTTGTGAACAGATGGGGGTTTGAGTTTACTGATGAAGCAAAGCACTGATCACATTTGTTGTTGACTACGACTCTGGTGCTTCTCACGAGTACACACCTGTCTCATTAGCTAAGCGAGAGAGAGTTAAAAAGAGAGGAAAAAGGTAACATCTGGACAAAAAAGAAAAATGATGCCTTCAGAGTCTCACAGACGGGAGGGGTTTAACTGTACCTGAAAGCAGCAGTTGGTTTGCTTTTCTTCTGCGGTGCCTTCGTCATCTTTTTCTTCTTTTTTTGTTCCGATTCAGATTCACTGGAGCTCTTTTCAGATCCACTGGAACTTTTTCCAGAATCACTGGAGGTCTTGTCTGACTCTTCACTGCTTTCCTCCTCACTCTCACTGCCTGACTCTGTACAGACATACAGATGATATATAGTATGTCAGTGTGTATGTGTGTGTGTATATATATTACATTACATAAAACATAAGCCTGGTGAATCTAAGTTATAGTTTGTGTATATTTTCATGAAATCAAACCCCCGTTTCTGATCACTTTGATGGTCAGCATTTCAGTAAAAGCCATTCAAGGTATTCACATTCTGTAATCACCTCTGTATATAGTAGTTTTCATTGTTAGTGGCGGAGTACACCATTCGCTCCCAGGTTTCAAATTGCAAGCACACACACAGCATTTACATGAAATGAGGCATGCATGTCATTCAGCATTACTGGTTTTTATGTCATTGATATCACCGTTTACTGTTCACTCTCCTAACATTGTATCAGAGCTGTATTAAGTTACTGCTAATACTAATTGAGCTAACTGTTGCTGCTCCACATTAATAGCATTCCACTGGCAAAACGTGGGGTGGCTTTTATTGTGAAGCAGTCACAGGAAATGTAATGTTTTTGTCACCAAAGTTAGCACACAAAAACGAATGTTCATCAAAAATGTGTCTACAAAACCACACATGGTGATTTTCAGGGAGTAATTAAACGAGAAGCAGCTAACCAACCAACTTCTATGTGCTTTGCTGTTGTGTGCAAAACTACCAGCGCCATGTGCAGCATGAAATCAGATCGACCATTATTAAATTACTTCTTTATTTAAATGTTTGTTTGGCTGCAGTGTACACAGATACACCAGTTGCTGCTCTGATGTGTTTCTGACCAAGTAGCTGCTCAATGAGGGTTTTATGCTTTGAATTCTGGGACGTGTAACATTAAACTGCACTTTGCGTTATCACCGGTGACCACAGGTGTCGCCAAATTAACCAGAAAATATTAAGGATTATATTACTTTAAAGGGGTGATAGAATGCAAAACCGATTTTACCCTGTCATAGTTGAATAACGACAGTTCGGTGGGTAAATAGGACATACATAGAAGCTCAAAGTCCCACTGACACCCCTTTACTATGAAAATCTCATATTTTGAAACTGCCGCTGAAAACGGGCGAATCCCAACAAAGCTGAGTTGCTTGCGCAAGCGTCTCAAAATCCGGAACCTTAAGAGAACAGTCACGCCCCAACATTTACATAGGCTACACAACTGACCTGAGATCAGGTAGTCTTCTGAATCTAGCTAGGTCACGCAGATCTCTGCTATTCCATTACAAAATTCACTTCTGAAACTTTTTGCGCGAGCGGAAATCAACCATATAAAGCTCGAATATGGGCCGCTTTACGAAAAAGGATGGCTAATTGCAAATTTTCTCCGACTGTGTGTCGGAGTTTAGTGCCGGTGTTGGTGCTGCCTGGGTTGCTACATCGCCACCCTGACCGCAGTGTCAGCGAGCTTGTTACGCCCGCAATCTTTTACCGCAGGTTCCAGTTAATCTTATAATGGGTATGTGTGTTGAGTTATTTAAACAAACAATCGGGGAAATAAAGCCTCTTGTCCGCGAGTCTCACTGATAGAGCCGCGGTGAGATGGAGTCCATCAATGAGAGCTAGCTAGCCTCCTCCTAACTCTGACATTCACAAAAATACATTCAATTGATATCCGAAATCGGACAAGTGTTAGCTAAGCTTTGTAAGACCTTGAGGAACCTGTAATATTCATGCCGTGACGAAATTCAAACTGTAAATATACTTTAGTTATGCGAAGTGAGCAAGCTGCGGTATTTCCCCATTGTAATGAATGGGACATATAGCAAGCAGCTGCTGGTCCTACAAAGACGCCCGCGTTCATAAAAATCCTTAAAATCAAATCGGACACAACGGTTAGCTTTATAAGACATTGGGGAATGATGTTGTAGTTAGGCGGCGGACGAAATTCAAACTGTAAATATAATTTAGTTATGGCGCACAGTATAGCTAGCTAGCTGCAGTATTTCCCCATTGTAATGAATGGGACATATAGCAAGCAGCTGTTCGTCCCTACAAAGACGCGCGTTCATAAAAATGCCTTAAAATCAAAGTGGCGTGACGAAATTCAAACCGGTAAATATATTATAGTTATGCCGGCAGCTGGCCGCGGCGCCCGTAGTGCAGTATCCACAAAGGGTGACTTTGCGCTGGGTATGGAGCCCAGCAGGCTGCCGCTTTTCGTCAGACTGTGTGGAGCTCCTAAAGTCCGACACGTCTTACCAAATTTTCAATTAGCCATCAAATTTTGTAAAAACGGCCCATATTTCAGCTTTATATAGTTGATTTCTCGCTTAAAAAAGTCTCAGAAGTGAATTTGGTAATGAAACATTGCAGTGTCTGGAATATGAGATTCTGTCGCTTCTCTAATGTATGTGTATTGGGGATTCGCTCAACCAATCAGCGCGCGTCTCTAATATGTGCGTATGGCAAGTCGCTCAACCAATCAGCGCGCAGCTCATCTAAATATTCATGACCATACCATATTTGGAAGAAAAGCTCTTGTTACAAATAGGGCCAAAACACAGGGATGCATAAGGGCCAATAAAATATCAACCAGGCCATTTTCAGCCCAACCAATGTTACATACCCCATTAGGAGACCATAAGGAACAGTGTGAAATACCCTATATAATCATTCTATCACCCCTTTAATACATCTGGGAATCTCTGTATATGTGTGTATGTGTGTGTGTGTGTGTGTGTGTGTGTGTGTGTGTGTGTGTGTGTGTGTGTGTGTGTGTGTGTGTGTGTGTGTGTGTGTGTGTGCGCCTGTCTTTGAAATATCTCATGAACTGTTCAATCCAATCTACTTCACACTTGGTTTCCTGGGTACCCAATGAACTTGGGGTTTGGAATTTGTAGCAGTTTGGACAGCATTGGATATTGAATATTAATAAACTGTGAATAAAGCTAAACAACCAAACAATAAAGGTTGAGAAAAAATTCTGAATCTGCAACATTCTCTGTCAGGTAAATGTAGTAGTACAATGTAAGTCAGTAGTAAGCCATAGGGCCTACAATGTGGTTGCATATTAGGTGCTTTGGGGTCCTTCTGTAAGTCATTTCCGGGTGAAAGCGTCAAGCAGCAATACCACAGGCCAAGCAATCGGCCCGCTCCAAACGGGCACATTTTGAACGGGCACTGTACTAGTTACTTTAACGCACTATCCCACGAGGACAACAGCACCACATTTTGTCACAATCTAACTGTTAGACTAAAAGATACACCTTCAAACAAAGACAGAAACAAACCTTCACTACTACTGCTGCTGCTGCTGCTGCTGTCTTCGCTGCCGCTGCTCTCAGATCTTTCCTCTTCTTTCTCCTCTTCGTCGTCCGAGTAGAACTTGTCAGACTTGGGTTTCTTGGTCTTCCCAACTAACGGCGCCCACTCTTGCACCTAAAGAGATATAGTGGAGGCAAGTGAGGTTAATTCAATTTAAAAGATATCATAATTTAGGGATGAGCATAATACCAGATTTTTTATTATTCTAAGACCTTATTCAGAGGCATTCCCCAAATGTTTTAGCTTTGCAGGTACAAAACAAATCATTCCGCAACTGCATTGTCAAATACTGTATGCTTACAGAGCAAACTATTCACACAAAGTAAAGAGTAAAGCACGTAGGCAGTAGCAGTTTGTCAAGAGTTGGATATAGTGGATATGCACACTGTTTACCTCTCAATCTCTTTAAGAAGATGTAATGGAATTAGTAAATTAACCAAATACAATCAAGCAGTTTTAGCTGGCACTTATTTAGTCCAGGACAACAGAGATTTCCCAAGTTACCAGATATCTTTTCAGTTAAATTGACATTATATTTAAAACTAGGAATAAAGTTTGTTGAAAAGGCTGCTTTTGTTCTGTTTTATTGTTGTTTATTGTTTTCTTAGCATCCCCATTACCAGCCACAAAGTAACAAAGACAAAGCCGGAGCTTAGAGAAGAAAAAAAGAGAAAAATTGAATCAATAATATCCCTCACTGAAAAGAAGCACTTTAATTTTTGTAATTTCTGTTCTTAAACTTATTCAAGGCACAAAAAGTTCTTGTTTTGGGGCAGAATGGAACAGAGGAATCAATGTTAATTTCTCCAAAACAAACCAATACATCCCACAAAACAGGGCTGGTAAATGATAATGTTGGAAGCCAGTAAATGTCTTTTTCAAACATCAAATAAGAGTGCAAATAGTGTTTATCAACAAAGTTATGATTCATCAGGCTTCTCATTGGTCAAAGTGTTGAGGTCGGCTCCAGAGATAGGGACTCGAGTCGCACTAACAGCTGACTTCAGACTTGACTCGGCTCGACCCAAAAGACTTCAGACTTGACTCGGACTTCGAGACTCGTCAACAACCTGTTTTCATGCAATTATTGCTTTTTAAATCTAAATGTATTCATGTATTTCAATTTTCTTTTAATGGAGCATATACGTTGGGGAAACGTATGACGAGCTGCATGTCCCCTGTCCTTTGCCATAATGTGCAACGTAATGCATGCGCTATATGCCTTATGTGCGCGAACTCACATATATAAAAGAATGCATTGCCGATGGCGACACCAAGTCCTGCCGGAGTTGTGCCTTTTGTCATTAGTTTTGCTTTCAATAACTTTGTAATCATCAACATCGGCAGTAAGCCAACAGCTACATGCAAGGTGTGTGGCACCAAGATAAATGATGCTAGATCAACAACGTCAAACTTCATCTGACATCTCAAAACGCACCCAGATAGGTCAGTCACTCACACGCTAATGTGAAAGAGACGTTACATTTAGCATATATCATCACAGGTAACAAGCCAACCATTGCAAAGGGTTGTGCCAAGGCTGGGAACAAGCAAATTGTATCTTTATAGTTGTATCCATATGATGTGACAGACTTAGGTTAATATTTCACCAGGTCCGAGGGCTAGAGGGACGTGTTAAGTAGACCCCATAAAGTTATCCTACAACTGATTTTGATACTGTACTGTATGGATGGTAGCTACAGGACATGCTTTGAATTCATAATATTGAACAATACAGTGTTAGGGACAGATCAGATGGCCGGAGACTTGAGACTTGACTTGGACTTGTGGCAAAAGACTTGAGACTTGACTTGGACTCAAGCTCAAAGACTTGAGACTCGACTTGGACTTCCAAAGAATGACTTGTGAACATCTCTGGTCGGCTCCAACTCTCAGTTCCTTTAAATCAACTTTGGGGTCATTCATTCACATTTGTCACTCCACTCGTTATATTTTTTTCTCTTTATTCTGCTTTATTTGTTTAACCTTATTTTTATCTTCTATTCTATTTCATTTTTAAATCTGTTTTATATGTGTCTTTAATATTGTTTGTGTTTATCTAATAACTTGTAAAGGATAATGGCCGCTGTTATTCTATATTTTTTCTTTTTGTCAACAAATCCCATGAAAAGACCGAAACAAAGTGTTAGTCTGTCTCTCAACACTTTGTGACATCCCTGTCTGTGGCTCTCTGCTCCAAGCCCACTGGTGCTTACTGAAGAAGTAAATCTTTAACACAAATATATAGTTTCATTTTTTTAAAGGCTCAGTAAATTCCTAAAACAGCACTTTTAGGAATAAGGTATTTCAGGCTTTGGATAATGATAATAAAAGACGGATAATAAAAAGCCAATATAAATACTGCTCATCATTGTTATGTCCAACTCTAATTCAACCTGGCACATTTGGTTAGTAGTGCTGAACAAGTGCTTGTGAGTGGTAATAGTCATTGTCTCGCTTTGCCAGACCCTCCTCCAAAGCGCGCTGAAGGAGAGTCTGGCTACTCTACACAGCACTCAAGGAGAGAGGAAAATGTGCTCTGGTTTAATGGCATTTCTTTAAACCAATCAGAATCATCATGGGCGGTGCAAAATAGTCGTGCGAGAGAAAACTCAGATTGGACAGATAGTCTAGCTAGCGGTCTCAATTTACTCTGCAGTGATCGGAGGAGCAGACAGCAATAATCTGCCACCTCCTCCACTCAGCATTAGGTTACTTAAACGATAACTTGATTATTATGTAAAATAGTTGCAAATAATTTTTTGGACAATCAACTAATTGTTGCAGCTCTATAAACCATAACAGTGAATGATTATGTGTTTCATACCTCTACAGACGGCAACCGCTGCATTACAAAGTAAATGTTTTGTAATACCACGCACAATTTTCACGTCAAAACAATGTGGAACCATAGTGTCACCTCATTAATGTTTGTTAGACATAAGAAAAGAAACAGACTGAAAGTGAAGAGACGATAACAGCTGGGAGTTAGAATTAGACACGCATGAAGTAAAACTATGATAAGGAGTGTGTCAGGAAGGTGGATTCCTTACTGGCTCAATGACCTCCACGTTCCTCACAGACTGGTCAGGAGCAACAGCTGGCCAGTCGGAGAGCTCCAGGTATCCAGCAGCTTTAGTATTGAGGCTGTGGGAGAGAGTGCCCAGTTGGTAACGGTCGCGATCTGAAAGTAGAGAAAAAGGACAGAAAATGAAACCAAAAAAAGTACTGGGTTGAAAATGTGAGAGTGGTGAAAAGCAAGGGGGAGGTACTTTTAAAGAAATGGAAAATAAAATGAAACATAAGACCAAAAACAAGGGAGGTTTTAAGAGTGGTGGAAAAATTAGCAGATAAAGGATGATTCAAGTCATCTCCTTAATGAGAGAGCCAGTGTCTAAATGCCGCTGTATAACATTTAATATAAGATCTAGGACTCATTATGCTTTTAATATCAGCTCTCTGTTTTTGTGAGCACACACTCTTCTCTCTCCCCACTGGTCAACACAGGAAGATAATCAGTGTCTGTGCCTTGGGAGGTGTGCTCTAAAAACAGTGCTAACTAAAAAGAGAAGAAAAAAAAGAAAAAAGACTTGAGTTGTGAATATTAAGAATGACAGGGGTGGTTAACGCTTTCCATAAACACCCAGTAAGTGCAAACTGCCTCTGAATTTTAATGTTGTAGGAGGCAGTTTCTGTCCTTTTTGTCAAGGAGGGAGGGAGAGAGAGAGAGAGAGAGAGAGAGAGAGAGAGAGAGAGAAGAGACAGCAAAATGAGGGTGATTTTTTTCCCTCCGAGTGTCTGAAAAAGGTTAGCATTAGCTCAATAATTTACCCATCTCATTAGTCCAAGGTAAAGGGGTCTGACCTGACTGCCCTTCAGAGAGACAGACACACCAGAATAATAAAACCACTGCCTGAATTAACTTTGCATACTACTGGAAATAGAGCCACTAGATGTGAAATAGAGGTCCAGTTAATATGGATTCAGGGATTGGCTTTTGGATGAATTACCCAACAGGAGAAGAATGGTATTTCATCTTAAATATATAACGTATTTAGAGTATTTAATGTGTTTCAAAATAAGGATAAGAGGTTGAAATTACAAAAGCATGAAGTACCTTTGAAGGCGGACTCGAGCACTGGGGCTGGTTTGGGGGCCAGTAGGATGCGTCGAGCGTACTTGTTGAGGGCGCCGCTCTTCTCGTTGGGCACTATCAGCTGTCTTATGAAGCGTGTTCGGTCTCTGATATCGTAGCTCTGGTCGTATTTGCCGAGGTTCAGGATGTACTGGGTCAGCAGCTTAGTCTGGGGTCAGAGAGGGTGGGTGTGTGTGTGTGTGGGGGGGTAACGCAGCAGACATGGATAAAAGGTAGGCATTTGTGAGTAAAGATTGGTGGTTTATGGTTCAGCCGAGCAGAGGAAAAAGCCATTAAAAAGGAATAGACAGACATTTTAGGAAAGACACTTATTCGTTTTCTTTTGTCATTACAACTCTAATGTCTGCACGCCAAGTATACACCAAGTCAATGCCCCCGCTCACTGTGTTCAAAGTAGCCACAGCACGCAATTCCCCGTAAAACCACAACTAGACATTTCTACACAACAAATGTTTTTTTTTATTAAACAAACAAGATATAACATGTTTGTTGTAGAGCTTTTGAGGTGTTGGTTGGTTTATTTTTTTTTTACTTTGGATGGAGCTAGCCTGTCTCCATCGGTTACCAGACTTCCAGTCAATTGTGTCCTGGCTTCACCTCTGTAGTTAGGGAACATACATGAGTGGTATCAATCTTTTCATTTACAGTGTTCAGCATAAGTGAATACACCGATGCTAAAGTTGACTAGAAAGAGGAATAAAAAAAAATCATCTTTTGGAAATTGATCTTAATGCCTTAATTAAAAAACAAAAAGAGGAAAAATCCAACACCAATTTTCTTTGTGAATGAATAATGAATCCTAAATAAATGTTAATAAATAAATGTTCTTCCTTAAAATACAGGGGGCATAAGTAAGTACACCCCTATGTTAAATTCCCATAGAGGCAGGCAGATCTTAAAATAAATGCAGATAAAGGCCAGTTATTTCATGGATCCAGGATACTATGCATCCTGATAAAGTTCCCTTGGCCTTTGGAATTAAAATAGCCCCCCCACATCATCACATACCCTTCACCATACCTAGAGATTGGCATGGTTTAATTTCAGTTAGCATAATAGCTGGTTTGATTTGCACTGAGAGATGATCTTATGGAAAGTACCCCATGCCAATCTTTCCAAAAGATAATTTTTTATTCCTCTTTTTAGTCAACTTTAGCATGGGTGTATTCACTTGTGCTGAGCACTGTAGATATTGGCAAAAAAAAAGAAATTACCATATTTCCCAAAATGTTGAACTATTCCTTCCTACTCCCATAAAAAAAAAAAAACGATACAACTGGAATGTACAAACATTTGAGCGAGGATTGCCATTAACCCATTTTGTCTTCTCATTTCCATATTTTAGTTCTTATTTCACCCTGGATAACTTAAAAAAAAATAAAAAAAATAAAAAAGAATTCATCTGGTACATAACAGTGAGAAAGAGCACAGCACTGACATATTATTCAGGCAGGCATAAAAACAAAAATGCTGTGAAAGCTGCATTGTAACCCAAATCCTTTTCTGAATTGTCTTTGTCTCTCCTTCTCTATCCTCCCCAACACATTACGAGGAGCAAGAGGTGTAATGATGTGCTCATTTGAGGAGGCAGCGTCTGGGCTCATAAACCCAGCTCAGAGGCCAAGATCACCCCATCTCACTGAATGGGCCTGGAGACACCAAGCTGCGTTAGGAGATGCTCCATTACGTTAAAGCTGTCTCATTCACAGCTCTAGATTTAAACTGAGCATTTAGCTCCGACTTGCAGAAGTGTTCAATTACTGGGCGATAACGCTGTGTCTTGTGTAATAAAAAATGTAAAATGATGATTCATGGGCCCACATTTAGAGAACAGGCTTTTTTTAATACCTGCTAATTTCAGAAACCAGGCGCATTACTGCAGGACCATGTTTGCTCCATGTTCAGGTCAACACAATAAAAGTCTCCTGGCACTTGGTAGTTAATGGTGTACCTGCTTGGAGTTGGTCAGGTAGAGTTTGGCTGCTAGGTTGACTGTCTGCAACTTGACAATGTCCTCCTCTGCTGTGAAAGTCTTTGCCATCTTACGGAGTACATCAGGGGCAATTTTTGGCACCCTCTCACAGTACTCTCCCATCAGCCACAGGATGCTAGCTCGGGCCATGGAGACCTGCAAGTTTGGGTGACAAATCAAAGAGAAAGAGCAGCAGTTACTCAAGAGTACAGTATAAGCATACATGTCACAATGACACCTATTCATTTGTTCCTGTCTAAACTATCATGTTGATCAAATACAAATGGATCGACAGTACGAGTAATACAGCGATGAAACGTACAGTGATGTTGTCGAAGAGCTTGGCCATGTGTTTGATGATCTCACTGTGCTGGGTGGGCTGAGTCTGAAGCAACTTCTTGATCACCACCACGCTCTCGGCCACTACAGTCTCTGCAACGACAATACAGCAAGTTCTCACAAAAAGAGGCAGTCGCAGCACCGTAACGTAACCGAGGAAGGTAAACACTCAGATATCTGTAATCAATAAAAGGTATTTTACCGTCTCTGTTGGAAAGCAGCAGCACCAGACCGTTGAGACAAGTGTCTGTCACCTCGGTGATGTTGGTGGCACATCTGCCGATGGCCTGAATGGTGGCTGCTGCAAACGCCTTGTCCTGGCTCTTCACATAGGTCTAAAAAAAAAAACAAAGGACAAGGACAGTAAAGAGAAAGGAACTGTTTAAAAGTCACAGAGGAAGTGTTAATACCCCAAATCTCAAAGTAACCCTTAACTGTTGATGTCAAATACTGGTAATCAATAATACACAAAACACAAACCTGAAATTCCCTCAGAATAGTGGAGATGTTGGCTTCATTGGCCAGGTTGGTCAGGATCTCCAACTACAAGAATCATAAGGGAGAAGTGGGTTGAAGTATGATAGAGTTTGATAGATTTTGAGTTTGTGAAATAAATCATTTTAAAGCCTTTGGTTATGCCGTAGCCCTTTGTGCAAGTGAAAAAGAAACGCGGAGAAATTTAATTTTGCAGTTGTAGAAAAGAACAACTTGTAGAGAAGAAAAATTTATGATTTTCAAAAGCAGAAAAACATTTTTTGGTCTTACTTTCACAGTGAAAAGCAGAACCAAAAATGTGTACTTTTAACCTAAATGTGTGTATGCATGTGGAATCTGTAATCAGATGTTCATTAAAGCAATTATCTTCATCTTTCTGTAACCTCATTGTTTTTTTGATTCTACCACAACCAATCTTTTCTACACACTCACAAACGTCAATGGCTCCTGCAGATGTGTTTTTACATGTTTGAAAAGAATAATAACCACAGACTGAACACCATCTTATTTCACTCAAAATCTTATTTGCCCCTATTTGAGCCCATAATGAAGTACAGTATAATGCACAGAATAAACTAGCAGCTACCTTCAGTGTTTTGATGTGTGTGGCATCTGTAGATCTCACATAGAAACTCTTCATGAAGGGCTCAAACATCCCCTGTTTGGAGATAAAGCGTGTTATCAGACAACTTGTGTCAATGAATCAAGACACCATTATTGTTCTGCTGCTCACAAGCAGACTTACCTTCCTCTGAATGGACATCGTGGCAATATTCTGAAGCACAATGTACTGCACCTCTCTGTGCACAAAAGAAAGAAAACATATTCATACATCAACAACGTGGACGCAGAGATACAGGGGACTCTGTGTGGAAAGAAGATGGTTAGTCATTCATCACAGCTGACTCAAAAGAAAGCGGTATACATTTTTTTGCATTACCTGTGGCTTCTTAGTAGTCGAACCAGTGATTTGGTGACAATGTTGACTTCATGCTTAGGGGCCAAATGCCAATAGAGTTGAGCGACAGACATCACCACCTAAAACATACCAACACAGTCGGAACTTATTTTAATTTCTGCGCATTTTAATCCCTCTTAAAACATTTGATAGACTCTCTTCTAATGTCTTTGCTTCCTTTGTGTTGTTGCTTTTAATTTTCAACCAGTTTCTAGTATCTGCTTTGCTATATGTTACTTTTCCTTGATTTAATCTTTTTTTTTTTTTTAACAGGGCTCTAGCATTATTATTAATATTATTATCATTATCATTTTTATTACACCACCAACAGTACATTGCCACCTGTATACCCAACCTAAAATAAAATTCCTTGACATGCATTTCTTAGTGCTCTACAAAAGCACTCATGACTCAACTCTATAAAAGGTAATTTTTCAGCGGAGCTTTAAATAACAGGCGGACGTGTGTCCATCGTTGCAAACAGAATGAAAGGGTTCAGGCGTCTATGAAGATGGAGGATGTCACTGTGTTGTCGCGTGTAAAGACACAGCATGTCACATTTTAATCAACACTTTCATTTGGGAGCATTTTTCCTCCCACTGCTACACAGCGACAGAGACCTTGAGACTCCTGGGTGATGGAGATCTGCACTCACGTTGTCTTTTATATTATTTTTTTTTTATCTTGTGGGGTGCACTATGGCAGGTATAGAGTGTGTGTATTCTTATATTTTGTGCTGTGTGTCCAGGTGTGCGTGTTTTATTTGTGTAAGAAAAGGGATCCTGAAATGCATTTCTGCGCGTGTACGTCCGTACCGGGTTACAGCAGCACTAGTGCAGCTTCTATCTCTAAGACAAAAGGTGCGATACGAGCAGAGGCAGCACTCAAAACACCTTGATCGATGTTTATATCTCTCGACCGGTTAAAAAGCAGCACACGCATTTGCACACCCTACTCCTAATGGCTTGAAAATGGCTGTATATGTCTGTGTTTAAGTGTCCAGCTAACTCACAGCAGTGTTCCTGCTCTGCAGTAGAGGTTTGGTGTTCCTGAGCAGCAGCCTGTGATCGGGATCCATGATGTAAGGTTGGGCCTCCTTCTGGTCTTTTTTCTCCTCCGAGTCAGAGTCATAGAACGCCTTCTCATTGTTCTCATCGAACATGGCACCCTGAAACATAAACAACACAATACATGACACTTATCCATAATGTTTTTCAGTGGATTCAATGGCTTGAGCAAATTCAAAAGAAATTATTTTATATTAGGAGTGTTTCAAATATAGAAACAATGTTTTTCAGTGCCTCAAGAACAATCTCTTGACCTCTCTTGTACAGAGGAACCGTTACATGTTTCCAATTTCCAATATTATGAAATGTATAAAAGTAATACAGGAGTTTAACTCAAATGTTCTACAATCTACAATCCCTAAATTGTGAATACAAATACGGTTTCTCGCTCATTTTGCACATTTGTAGAATTATACTTTTAAAAAGGATAAGGCTGGTGTTATTCAATATATCTTACTTACTGTCAACAAATCCCATGAAATGACCAAAACCGACAGTGTGTTGGTCAGACTCTAAATACGTTTCATCTTCCCCAGTTTGTTTGTGACAGGAACATACAGTATAGTTTCATTTTCTTTAAAGGCTCAGCAACAGCTTGTCACTGTAGTTTTTAGCAAATGTTACCCAATCAGTATAGATTTGTTGGGGACTATTTTCAGTGGTGGATTAATAGAAATGGATTATGGAATATGAATTCATATTTATGAGTATTTGAGGCAACAATAGAGCTCTATGACACAGAAGAAGAAGCTATATGTGGCTTTGATCCACACACAATACTTGTTAGTGGATATATTCATCGTTGGATTTGGTTTTTTCCATAGGATTTGTTAAATCTTAAAGTATCGCCAGACTTGTCCTTTAAAATCAGACAGATGCGCTCATAAAACATGATTCATACAGAGAGAGCAAATTTCTAATTCCCAGATGAGAAGCGCTTTACTGTGAAAGGCTTTCACGTTGAATGTGTTGGGTAGGTCTCTTCCTCTGGTGCACATGAGCACAGAACATGATGGGTCTTTAGAATGACCAGGGATTGCTACCATGTCGCATGACAGCCTTCTTACTACCAAAGATGCTTACAAAATGAAACATAAGTAAGTATATGATTCCGATGTGGATCCCCATTGGTTTCAGTCCTCAGCACGATGAGTGCCTTACCTCCTTCCAGGGACTGGTGAACTGCGTCCTGGCGTAGCGCGTCAGCATGGAGATGATGACCACCTGGCCCCACTCCTCCACATCCACCAACAGGTTACACAGCTTTCTGTAGTTCTTATGGATCAAGTCAATGCGATCTGGACACACTTCCTCAAAAGCCATCACCACACTGCCGGCCACCAGCTACAGAAAAGAATAAAGGGAAGTAGAAGAAGAATGGAAGAGAGAGAAGCCAAGTCATGAGGGAAATGCTGATGTTTTATTATTCTTTTTTTCTGTCCAATATTAACATTCAAGTTAAGTTTGGCTGTTTTGTTAGACAAATTGAACAAATACTTTTTTTTTTTTTTTTTTTAAAGCTGTAAGAAAGACTCAAGAGAAATTAAAGACTGGTTAACAGATATGACCCTGGTCCAAAAAAAACACAATGCCAATTTACCACTTTGATTACAATACACACAGTTTAGCCTCTAAGTAGTTAGTTGATGATTAGAAGGAAAAGGTTTGATTTTAACGTTTTAACTCACTTATTTTGCACAACACTGTGAAAGAAATCCATCAATGTGTGTGTTACTCATATTACTTCCCTAAATTATATATTTTTTCTCAGGTACAAAACTCATTTGATGTTCAACTTAAGGAGAAAGCGAGGACAAGGAGGCTGCTGGCTCAATGACTGACTATGAGACTGAGTGAGTGACAGCGTATTAGTACGCAAATAGCATTATCACAGGCAGGCGAGGCTGAAGGAGGAGAGAAAGGGAGCAGAATCTAGTCTTCCCAATTAAAGCCTTCTGGCCCCCGGTGGCCCTGTGGGAACCCAGTACATTTACCCATCACTATTGTCATGAGCCTGCATTGATTGTGTGTGCGCAGGTGCGTGTGTGTGTGTGTGTGTGCACGGCTGCATCTCTGAGAAATCTGGACATCTTAAATGTGAATGATGATTAGCTTTTCTGACATTCAAAACACTAATACTGATGAATGGATCACTAGAAGATCAAACAACTACATTTCATGTTATTACACTGATGTATGAAGTTAGATTTATTGAGTGACCCACAGAAACTCTAGTTACTTTCGAGGAAAGACACTTGCAGGTAGATCAAGCGAGGGTAGTTACATGATAATTGTCCTAATCAAATAAACTTACAAACTGTAAACTGTAAATAAAGCTAGCAACAGTCTTGCATGAAAATGCATGTTATCATACGTAAAAGTAAACAGAGTTTTAGAGAGGTGTTGATTCAACTGTATGAACACTTTGGAGGCTGCTAAATTATGTTGCATCATACTGAGGTGTTTCTAATATTATGTCCAACCCATTTCTATCAATGAGGGCAGGCTAAATAACAGAAACACCTCTCTGTATAATGCAACACAGTTCAACAGCAGCACAAACTGCAGCCTCCAAACACCTCTCTAAAAAGTTCCAACAAAAACTGAACTATCATAAGCTTCATGAATGATTTGTTGTTGTGTTGAACGGCATACGTTTTAGTTACTGTGGGTGGACCTAATAAACTGGCATCTGAGTGTATAATGTCAGAGAGCCAAGACATCTCGACAGCTATTTATAATAAAAGTAAGTATCGCCTGAATTTGAGATTTGCAATAGTGTGCGCTGGCATGTCTCTGTATCAGTAGCATTTCTGTGATGACATATGCCTTCTTTATCTTTTTGATTTATCTACAGCAGGATAAATAATGTTTTAGGGAAGAACTAGTGCAATCTATCTTTGGAAAATAAACTGGATACAGTTTCTGTAAATATGTGGATTAATCTGAGAGAAACCAACTCGAGCAGAAAAATTGCTTTTTGTAATATTTGGTTTACAAGCAAGTTTAAAAGCATAATGGGTGTGTGTGACATTTTCTTCAATTTAAATTCATATATAATCACTTTACTGAGCAAGTTTACCTAATCTGTGTTAGAAAGCCATGTTCAATATTCTTTTCAATTGCTTCGAGTAAAAATGCTTAAATGCTAAATTCAGCCAAATTACACACAAAAAGCAGTAACTCAACCTCCACAGCAGACATTTTGACCTTAAAGATAGGTACAGTACAGACCAAAAGTTTGGACACACCTTCTCATTCAATGTGTTTCTTTATTTTCATGACTATTTACATTGTAGATTCTCACTGAAGGCATCAAAACTATGAATGAACACATATGGAATTATGTACTTAACAAAAAAGTGTGAAATAACTGAAAACATGTCTTATATTTTAGATTCTTCAAAGTAGCCACCCTTTGCTTTTTTTGATAACTCTGCAAACCCTTGGTGTTCTCTCAATGACCTTCATGAGGTAGTCACCTGAAATGGTTTTCACTTCACAGGTGTGCCTTGTCAGGGTTAATTAGTGGAATTTTTTCCCTTATTAATAAAAAAAGCAAAGGGTGGCTACTTTGAAGAATCTAAAATATAAAACATGTTTTCAGTTATTTCACACTTTTTTGTTAAGTACATAATTCCATATGTGTTCATTCATAGTTTTGATGCCTTCAGTGAGAATCTACAATTTAAATAGTCATGAAAATAAAAGGAAACGCATTTGAATGAGAAGGTGTGTCCAAACTTTTTGCCTGTACTGTACATTCCAGTAAAATGTTGGCAGAGCCACCACTAATGAAATATCATTAGTTATACCTGGACTTTTCCTGTAATGACAAGTCAAAATGCTGTGAAAAAGGTCCATTGGTACCTAGCAATTTAGGTGGTTTTGTTTGCATTTACCCGGGTTTTAAAGACATATGTCTCTGAGATTTCAGACCCCAACCCAATACAAAGGAGATAAATAGGACTAAAAGAAAATAGATCCAATGAAAACTGTTCACATTGACGTATAAACAAGACTTGTACATATCTATGTTAAAGTAGCTTCACAACAGCTTGAAGCACAGCTGGGCTTTTCAGTTAATATCTCTGCCAACATATTCTAGTATAGATAAACCTACTCAAAGCAGTCAATTAGAATATCTCTATATTCAGCATATATTGGTGTGCGTTTTCACTCCCCTGGTATTCTCCCAAGGCCTCTCCTGTCTCTAAGGCTATTACAGGCAGCTTCGTTTCTGAGCATGTGGATCCTGCTGCAAGGCTTTGTGCATTCTCTACCAACTTCCCCCATTAGACACAGCTCCAAGGTAAACTACATGCACCATCAACAAAACTGACACCCCAATCTATGGAGTTCATACACCTCCTCCCCCTCCTCGACCATATTATCTACCCTGCGTGACAAGCCGGTAATGGAAAAATCACACTAAGCAAATGGTTCTTCTAATAACAATAAATTTCCTATAAAATTATGAAGGGCCCAAACCGTTTCCTTGCATCTATTTTGCTATGAATTCTAATTAGGGTGCCAGAGAGGCAGAGAGTGCTGGGTCATCACGCCAGAGACAACGTGCGCCTTTTTGATTGATGGCCCGGTGTGGGGTCGGCCTATCCTCCCTTCGCTCGTTCCTCTCCTGCTCTCTTCCTCCTCCCTCCTTTTTCTCTTAAATTAATGGGCATCTCACCTAGCCCCTGATCATAGTACCCCATCCCTGCCCCTCCTTTCTGTTCTCATTTCAATTTTGCAGAAGGTGCAGGGGGTGGGGTGGTGGGAGGGATCGATCATTTATCTTGTAATGGCTGGATAATAGATCCATCACGGTAAAACAGCTGCACAAACCCCTATGTTGTCTCTGTCATCAGGCCTTCCCATTTTCTCTTTAAACCATCCTGCCTATAAGCAGACCCCCTGTGTGTCACAGCCATTTAACCAAACAGGCACATCTGTAAAGGTAAATGTCAGGATGACACAGACTGGAACAATAACCAAATGTTTCCTTCTTCTACAGGCAGCATAATGACATCAGCTACACAGCATTTACCTTAATGCATTTACCTTAATGAATTCACTTATTTGCAGTTAAATTGATTCATTAACAGTCAATATGGTAAAACGGTGTTACAAACCTAAAGAAGTCTATAACCTTAATAGAACAAGCACTATAGAAAATGATAATACACTTAATAGACAATTAAAAGTCACTACTACTCCCAATGTCAATTCAAAAGAACAATGTCATTTCAATAGAGCTGGAGGGATTATTCAGAGAGAAAATTTATTAATTCACAAAAATGGCAAAAACTCACTGACAACTTCTCAAATGTGAATATTTTACATTTCCCATCAGAATCGGGTTTATTGCCAAGTAGGCTTTCACAAACAAGGTACTTGCCTTGGTGTTTTGGTGCATAACGATAAACATAGTAAGAGAAAATAAAATATTAAAAGCAAGTACTGTAAGTGTCAAGAAAATGTACAATAAAATATGAAAAACTACATGTATATTTGTTTTAAAATGAATGAGCTGAGCAGTTTTGTGCAGGAATGTACCAAGATATTGACAAAGGAATGTGCAAAAGTTCACAGTATGAAGTGTAACCTCTAGCATCTTTTCATACCTGCTTGGTAAATGTGCACGTCTTGCAAACTTGACACTCCACATGGCTTTGTGTTAAAAATGTGTAGTCTCCAAACCCAAGCTGAGAATAACCCTCATGGCATCATCAGGGGTTACTCTCTCAGTCTTGACAAAACTCCTGCAGAGCTACAGAAGACATGCTTTCCCAGGCAGCGCGGAACTTCTCATGACTAGTAAACTGACCTTTATGTGTAAATTCTGTGATGTTCCCTTTTATGTTAAGCTACATGACAGCACTGATTCAACACCAGGGCATCCTTACATAGAATTAATCCAAGCAATAAAGAAACAGAAATAAAATGGCTCTAACATTACTGACGCTGACCATCATTGTGGGACTTTTAAATGCTACATGGTATCAGCCTAGCATCATAAAAATGCAGCGCTTGATAGATATTAAAGATTCACTATGTTTGGGTTTTTCACCATTCATCACCGACTGATTGTGCTCTTGCCTCTGTGTGATGACAGTGCCCTCTCTCCCTGTCCCCAGCCTCACAATGTGGGCTCCAACGGGGGAGAAGTCATCTGTCTTCGTTAGCGTCTGGGGCTAAATATGCTATGCATCTGGTACAGGGCTTTCCATCCCCCCTTGGTCTAAGCTGCTTTGTTTTGTTTGTATAATGATAGGTATACGCTATGAATACATAATTCCAAAAAACAGTGCATTCTGTAGCCAACGTCTACATATTTGAAATTGGCATTTAAACACCCTTAGGATTCACTGTGACCCCCCCTCAAATGAATGTGCTGCCTGCTGACTTCTAATGGGCTGCCTGCGTTGTGTCTGTGACTGGCCTAAACACAGAATCCAACTCATTTATGGTCCATTTTTGGTGGGGAGAAGAAGTTGGCCTTTGAGAAAATTAAGCTGACACTAGCATCAGTGCGAAAATTCCTTCCAAATGGACACTTAACAAGGAGCATCTGAAGATGTGTGGGTTTAAGTGGGTGTTAACAAACCATGGCATTGCCGAATGAGCTGTGGGATGGAGAGCTAAGAGGAGAATCGCTAGACTGGGGCGCCCTCCAGTGGTCTGCGTTCTCCAACATTAGGGAAATTAAAAGTGTATAGCACTCACTGCTCAGCCTGTACTTACTGTGCTTTTGTCTTTCAATAGTTTCTCTATCACTTCGATCAGCTGCTCTTTCTGGTCTGGATCCATGCTGAAGACAATCGAGAGAGACAAATTGTCAACTAAGGAATGGCAATTATTCACATAACATGAAAACTTGATGGACTTACAAATTAAATTATGTCTCCCTCTGTGTGCTCAGAATACGGAGGTGCCTGTGTGTGTCACAACAACTGTCAATGAGCATGTTGTATTTTCTGATCTAGACTGTGACAGACATTCACTGCCCCTAAATAACACTCAGTAGTTTAGTCTATAGAGAGCAATAAATACATATTTCGGACATTTGGGACTCATCATCATGTTGCGCAATAACTTACAGGTGTAGTGTTGCATGACTGCTCATTTTCACATCTGTACAATGTGTACATGCAACGGACTAGAGCTGCAACATCAATTAATCGATAAGTCGATCGGCATACTAATTATTTGCAACTATTTTGATAATCGATTACTCCTTTTACTCCTTTTTTAAAATAAATAAAATGTCAAAACATTTTCTAGTTAAAGCTTCTTAAATGTGAGGTTTTGCTGCTTTTATTTATCATATCTGATTGCAAATCAAATATTTTGGGGTTTTAGACTGTTTGATCAATGAAACAAACAATTTGATTACATCATCCTGTGCTTTGGAAAATTATAGCAGGCACCTTTAACCATTTTCTCTCATGTTACAGATAAAACGATGAATCGATAATGAAAATAATTGCTATTTGCAGCCTAGTCTCGCTTTGCCAGACCCTCCTCCAAAGCGCGCTAGAGGAGAGGAGGAGGAAAAAGTGCTCTTGTTTATTGGCATTTCTTTAAACCAATCACAATCGTATTGGGCGGTGCTAAGCACCGGAGAAAAGCCGCTGTGCCGCTGCAAAATAGGCTCGGAAGGAACTTGTTTTGGTGGAACAGATAGTCTATCAAGCTGTCTGGATTACCCTGCAGAGATCTGAGGAGCAGTTAACCATAGTCCTCAGAAATCCACCGGAGTTTAGAATGCCAACACAAAGGAAGCCCAAGGTAACGGATATCCGTTAACTAATGATATAGTTGCAGCCCTACCATGGTTTCTGTTCATTGTGGGAATGTGTAAGGTTTAATGTGTAAACTCATCTATTCAAGTTCAGTTTTACTACTTTGCTCATATTTTAAGACCTCATTCATTCTTTGATCCATGCCAGTCTTAGAAAGACTCACACTGATAAGAGCAAGATAACTGCAGGGCAAAACCCCTTATATCAATATTACCCAACATGTGTTGTATTAACTGCTAAGGAATGAGGCTGTAAGGAGAGCCAGTCAAGCTAACGAGTGCAGCTACTAGCTACTGGCTTTACCCAGTGATAGCTGCAGCTCCTGTTGCAGCCCAGGTATTTGCCTAAACAACAGAAACGACATCAGATTCACAGAACCGTACCTGTAGAGCTTCTGGATAGCATGGGCCGATGTCTTCCTGACATATGGGGACAGGTCAGCTGCAGCCTCCTTGATGGCCAGCATCATGATGGGGACAATTATGGGGACGCGGATACTAGACAAAACCCTCAGTGCGCTGCCCCGGATAAACTGGTTTGGGTCCTGCCACCGATATACAGGAATAAAACCCACTTGTGTCAGTGTGTAAAAGAACATATTCTACTTATTACTTTTACTGAATCTAAAGCGTTTAACAGAACATCGAGGTTGGACATGATATGCAGATATGTGTAGATTATGAACCACAACAAGACAACAACAAAAAAACACAGCATCTTAGCAATGAGAAGAAAAGGCACGAAAAGACAGCTTTTTACCATAGTTAGTAATAATGAAGAGAGAAAGACAGAGACAAGGAGTAGAGATGTTACCTTGAGGGCCCGCTGGAAGGTGCTGATGGATAGCAAAGCCAGGTCCTGCTGCTCTTCTGCATACCTCACCAGGTACACATATACAAGCTTCTTAAGCTGCAAAGGACAATTAAAACAAACAGCAATCAGTTGAAGCAGCTGTTAGTAGAAATGAATGCAGCACATTGGGAAAGCAGAGAGGAAGGCGCTGCATGTTTCCACATCTAAGACTGCAGCTATAAAAGGACTAAATAAACAATAATGTATGAAAGAACTTGGTGAGTCTTCTCTCAGCTAAATGTTTCTGCAGGAAATTCAAGTTTATTATTTCAAGGAGTGGGGAAAATAAAGTTGGTATAGAAGGTTTTCCTGTCTCGATATCACTAGCTGCAGACTCGCTCCAGTGTTGTTTCAGGCAGAGAGCGAGGTTATGTATTTTTGCTCTCTTTCAAAAATGACGATTGAATTATTTGACCCCCAACGTCTTCTGTTTTGGCTTCAACACATTTTCTTTCTCACAGGAAAGCCTGAGATAATATTTGTTTAGCTTTCTGAGTTTAACTAAATGCCAAAAAGGTTGATCGTTTGCTGATTTACATTAATCAGAAAGAAAAAAAAAGCTAAACTAACAGAGCTGATTTTGCCCATAATGCTGCAGGTTCATAAATAATGGAACTGGAATCAAAGTGGTTTTTAAAAGTTATGACTTACTTCAAGAACCATTTATAATTTCATTTAAGAACTGATTTTAGGTCGAGGTCAGGGGTAAGGTTACATTCCAGGTACAATCGCCAAGAGTTTAGTTAGTAATCAGCACCATGCTTTCTAATGCAGTGAGTATTGACCTGCAGCAGTGCACCACAGTTCTCAATCATCGTTCTGGTCATTACTGCTGGAATTAATGGCATTACTCATTATAAAAGGAGACACAACCCATCTGCCCTCAAGGATCTGGTTTCCCTGACCACAAAGCACATGACGGATTTCATTTTGAACCGCTAAGTAGGCGATTAAGGGCCCTACAATTTGCTCTGCATAAAATTAGATTTTATATATAATTTCTTTTTATTTTCTTGTCACTTGAATATGCACCTGAAAACATACACTAGCATGCCATGGCATGCATTCATGTATGATATGTGGTGTTAAAATAAAAGTGCAGCAATGATGAATGAAAATAAAGTGCACTGATATTAAATCCTGTCAATAACCTGCATGCTCTTGTGCGGTTTTTTAATTAGCAGGGATCAATGGCAGCTCACAGTGACAAGGTGAGAAGGGATGAGAGTGGGAACACGGGAAGAGGCCATTTTTCGTGAGATATACTGTAGGTGAGTGAAGTGTGGAAGAAACCGAAAGAGAGAGAGAGAGAGAGAAACAGAGAAACTCGTACTACCTTAGCAGCTGGTGTATACGAGGTGGGAGAGAGGAGACGTGACTGTGGGCTCTCTTCTGCCAATTACATCCGCCCACCTGCTCCCCTACCCCTGCCATGAGTTGCTTCGGCTGCATATCCTCGCACACAGCGCCGGGCTTAAGGCTCACATGCTGCCCCTCACGCTACCTGATTATTCTGCTGCCTCTAATCAATATTCACAGGCTCTGGGCATGGGAACCCCTCTCGAGCTGTTGCTTAGCGTTTGGTCATTCGCTGAATAGTCTGTGTGCACAAGTCTGCCATGATTTAGTGGAGTATTCACACAGACCCACAGTATCCTTATGCTGCATCAGTTTATGATTTGCAGTAATAAAGATAGTTGTTCTACTACTGATTGATAAGAGAAAATAATTTCTTTTTTTTTAAATATATTTAAAGAAACATTTCATCCGGTCACATTTGGATGGATCTGTGGAGCGGACATTATCACAACTGGAGTTACTGTTACAGACACTTGGTCTTATTTCATCACTGGTTTAAGTGATTAAATACTCTTGATTCCAATATTATGTTGTGATTTATCCAAGTCTTTTTGCATTTCCCAGAGTAACATTTATTTAAAGTAACAGTACTTTTTCTTGAATGTAACATTCTAATTGGGTTTTGTTTTTATTATATTTGACTTTTTGACCCATGTGCCATCCAGGACAAGGGAAAAGGAGGGGGGGTAGAAAATAGAAAATGTCCAGCGACAAGGGAAGGGGGATTTTAGGGACAGCTCTTCTTGGGCAGCAAATGACAGCTTTAAGCTATATGAACAGACAATTGTATTATGTATACTGTATATGATAAGTACAAATGTCTTATGCACGCAGGGTCTGATCACTGCATAAGGACACAGAATGACCTGATATATATATTCAGTCTACCCCTCTGTACTCACCCAATTAAAAATTAACATAAAAAATAAAAGTAGATAGGTAAACTGTATCAGATTTCCACTAATACTCAAATATATTTATTCATTTTTGTTTTGTTTTATAATGAGCCCATTTTTCTCTTACGCGTTTTTTTATTATAATTTTTTGGCCGTTTCCGCCTTTTATTTTGATAGGACAGCTAGGTGAGAAGGGGGAGAAGACATGCAGGAAATCGTCACAGGTCGGATTCGAACCCTGGACCTCTGCGTAGAGGCATGAACCTATATGTGTGCCTGCTCTACCCACTGAGCCAACACGGCCACCTCTTACGCTTTTTGTAATATATAAATTCAGATTATTTTATTCAGTTTGGGGTCCCCTGCTGGAGCTGTTGCCCCCACGACACAAACCCTGATAAGCGGATGACGATGGATGTATGATGCATGATCATTCAGCCACTTCTTTGAGTAAAACTTGTGGAATGCTGCAAGTTTGCGAATGTACGCAACTGAAATACACATACACTACAGTGAGTGTACAATATACGTGTCTTTGTTGACATTATGGGTGCAGACAGTGGAACATGTGATTGGTTAGAACTTTGCGTAACAAAGGCTTACCACGTGTTTATCTTTATTTATTGACTTTTTATTTAATGTCATTACTCTTATGTGATTATTTTTTCTTTTAAGTTTAAGATGGTCCGTTTAATGTTGTACAAAAACTTTATTAAATACAAACTAAATTAAGGGAAAGCTTTCAAACGAAGCCAATCCACATGAGCCTATTTTTCTTTATGAGGAAGTTCACTCTCTAACATCATGCAGAGTATCCACGTGCTGTGTCACACGGGAATGAAATGAATCATAACAGCTAACCATAGTAAAAATGACAACAGTAATGATGGTGTTTTTTCTGTTATATGTTTCTTAATACTGTCATACCTCGATGTTCTTACTCGCAACGTTCTTCACGACAGCAGGAAACAGCTCAGATGCATTTTTCCCTTTGGCAATCAGCTGAAAAAAGAAAAAAAAAAACACATCTTATCACTGATATTAAACTCAACAGCTAACTGAGAGAAGACACACACACGCAACAATGCTGTTTGTAATTTAAAAAGTATGTATGTGAATTCCCATGATGCACTCACCCCAACAACCCTTTTCATGGCTTCCAGTTTGAGCGAATCCTTGTTGCTCTCCAACATCTCTTTAAGGTCTTCATTCCTGAAGACAGAAAATAGTCTTATACTTATTATGGTCAACATTGTTAGCCGGCATAGAAGAGATGACTTGACTAATCAGTTTCAAGAGTTAAAGGTTGACCAAGGGTAGTGTGAAAGCTCCATGTATACAACATCTGTGTCAGCTTCACAGATTACAGAGTAAACATGCAAGGGTCAAAGTGGCTCCTATAGACCAAACACTTCTGGACATTATTTGGCCTATAAGAGCCAAGCAGCACACTGACAATGCACCCAAACAAACAGCAAGAATGTCATCTTTACCAATGCAACAGCAGCATCGCACCAATTTCTGCAAAGATTCCTGCACTAACGTGATATGACTATGGCTCATTTCTTGGCTAACAGGCATCGTCATTGTACAACTACACAGGTTGTTTGTTCCACGCTGAGGCCAAACACAGAGGGGGTAATGTCCAGATGGAAAACTAAATGTGGGATGGATGCAGATGGGCACCTTTCTGGGGATTCTATTGACAAGCATATTTTCGCCACTTTGTTCCAGACTGAAATATCTCAACGACTATTGGTCGAATTGCCGTGAAGTTATGTACAGACATTCGTGGTCTTCAGAGGATGAATCCTATTTACTTTGGTGGTCTCCTGACTTTTACCTAGCGCCATAATTAGGCCCGTCACAATATGCAATAAATCAATTAATCGCATGATAAATAAAAATGAGCTCGATCATTTTTAAATGGAAATTATCGCGTCCGGACAAATTTCCATTTTATTTATTGTTTTTGGTTGTGTTTGGTTTTTATTCAAGTGCATTTTTTGTTAGCAGAGACTGAGAGTCCATTTTATTTACTGTTTTTGGTTGTTTTGTTCATTTATTGTGGATATTTAAAATGTCTTCCAGTTCCAGTGTTAAATATTCTTTAGAAATAAAAGTTTATCAATCTTCGAAAAGGTGTACCTGCATTATTATTATGCCATTATCATTATATTAGAAGAAAATGGTCTCAGGACGACAATATTATCGTTTATCACAATAATTTCTGGGACAATTTATCGTCCAGCAAAATTTGTTATCGTGACAAGCCTAGCCATAATCAGGTCAACAAACTTTGGTTTACGACCAAATATCTGCAAAACTAATGGCATTCCAATCAGCTTGAGCTGTACTTTGTGTTAAGTGCAAGTGTTAACAAGCTAACACACTAAATTAACATGGCGACAATGGTAAACATTATATCTGCAAAACATCAGCATGTTGACGTTATCATTGTGAGCATGTTAGCATGCTGACTCAAAACAGTACAGTCTTATTTCATCACTGGTCTAAGGGACTAAATTGTCCAAAAGTCCAATATTACATTGTGATTCAATACAAAATCTATTAACCTTGCAGGGACACGTGCAACTTAAAAGTCTACACAACATGAGCTATCATTTTAAATTTTAAATTCATAGTATCTTTTTCAGGATTGCATTATACTTTTTTAAATACAGTAATCTGAATTCTGGTAAAATGATTTGCAACTATAGCAATCTTTTAGAAGGAACATTAAGAAACATGATTTTAAAGTTTGTTATATCCAAATGTATCTATTTTTTAAGTCACTGAACAGACAAACAACAAGAATCCGGCGGACCAATGTTATGAGGAAATAACCTGAAATAAGAGTAAAAAAAAAACAGTTTACTGTATGTCTCCATCAGAGTGCTGTGAGTGATCTTACTACAGTACCCGGCTTTGTGTGTCTCCTTGGGGTTACTCTTGGTGTGTGTCAGGGCCCGTTCTTCCTGACTGAGCTCAGACTTCAGAGTGAGCTGTAAGTTCTCCGCAGACACCAGCGCCATCCTCATGGCTCCCACTGCCTCAGAGCGCAAAGATGAGAAACCAACATCCATACCGGCTTTCCTCCACAGCAGTCCAAAAAACACTTCAACAACCAGTGCTCGTTCTGTGCGTGTGTGTGTGTGTGTGTGTGCGCCGTCTAAGGAACAAAGTCCACAAACCCAGCTGACTGTATTTTAAGTAACTCAAGAGTGAAACTGAGCTGTGGTAATTACTTTCCTTCAGGCTGTGTGCCCTGTTCTCTTGGCTCTATTTACAGATGTCTTCTTAACTCGTTCTTGTTCATAACTGTCAAAGCTGTGGAGAGTGGAAAAAAGCACAGGCTTCACTGGCTTTGTGCCGGTCATTCACTACTCCCTTCCTCTTCTCTTGGGCAAAAAAGTCACAAGATGCCTCATCAGCTCTGCTTATGGCAAGTCATACTCATGCTTAAGGGTAGTGCCTGCTCACTCGGGTGGGACCGCTCTCCTTGTAGTCCACTGTCCACAGTCTGCTGTAGCCCACGTTCCTTCGGACACCAACTGCTGGTCAGCTGTGGTCGCTTGTTAATTTCTTACTCTCTCTTATACATGTAAATTTTCCTCTGGGAACTAGGCTATCTTACCTGCCTCCTGGCTTTGCATGCTACTCTGTCTCTTTGTGCCTGTAGTCACTTCCCTCTAGGGGAAAAAGGAGGGCCTTATCTACACTGGTGGGTAAACACTGTGCTACTTTTCATCACCTCCACTGCACAATAATCCACTTTAGCTTGACGCCGCTGAGAGCACATACTGTACGCTGCCAATAGGACAGGCCTACATCAAAGATAACGTTGAATGTCAGGAAATACCCTTTAAGATGTGAATGTTGCAAAAGGATTTTAGAGGGTGCAGAATGTGCTTCTTACCCCTTTCTTTGGGAAGAAGTTGCTAACATAACCAACGACTATTCTAGTCACTTTGACAAGCTAATAAATAAATCACACAAACAATTGTGTCTAATATGTGTCTACAGAAGCTGAAAATGACCCCATGAGAGTAGTGAGAGAGAACCAAAACAGCACAGCTCAGGGCAGGAAAACATCTAATGACATCTTAAATAAGTATTCCTTATTTGTATGGTATGCAGGTTTTTCTTTTCTAAAGTTTAATATACTAAATCAGAAATACTTTGAGTGCAAAACAAAGTGAAAAGAATCTCCAAGTTAGCCACACAACTAAATCACTCTCAATCTTTCCAGGCTCCAAAAAGCCAAATGTCTGCATCACTTTGGGCTGGATATGAGCTCTTTTCCTCTTTTCTGTTCAATGATGAGTTTTATAATAATATCCTTTACCCATGGCAGTTACTCAATCAATGTTTATTACAAATGTGCCACATGTGTATCTATCTCATTTAATGCCATGATGTTATATGTTATAAGACAAAACAAATTTGATTTAATGATCATTATTTCAGCTCTTGTATTTCAACACAATTTTGGCTTGAAAGATTCTTTACAAGAACCTTTATTGTTGTTTATGCACGCAAATGTATCCATTAAGAAGGGTAGGCATTTTTCTGGAAAAGGTCCTCAGCCCATCTCTTCATCCATTAACCTGTACGAGTACTAGTCATCAACTTCCATCAACCATCCATGTAGATGTCAGCTATATTAGCCAGCAGTTACTTTGGTCTCATCACCATCTCATCTTTTGGACTTTAGTAAAAACAAAAATTCCATCTTTAGTATATTTAAATAAAATGCTGAATCCATCTTGCACTGGCACTACTCTACAGATCATTGCCAATAAAAAAGGTCAGAGGGAAGAGGAAGTTTAGGTAGTTGAACAAACATGTGCCTGAGTGAAAATAACACATTGGATCAACTAGTTTGTATGGCTCAGAATTAATTTGACTAATGACTAAAGGAAACTCTGGTTAATATAGTTAACTAACTTTCAAAGAAGGCACAGAAAAATGATGTGGTCTGAACATTCGACTGTATTGCACTGTTCATTAACAAATGAATGAAGGAAGGAATGCAGTCACATTCTTTGCCCCATTTAAATCAATGGATCATACTTAAATAAAATAAAATACACCCCCCCTTCCAAATTTCCTTTCCAAAGTTACTCTCTGTAACTACCAAAACAATCTCAAAACAGGATCCATTTAGAAACTTGGAGCTGGAGCTTTTTAATTGTTCAAAATTCTTTTTTTCTGAGTACTTTAAGGACTACTCATCCATGTTGGATTCAAAGTTGGGATTCAAAGTTCATCCTGGATTTGAAACAGTAGTTGACAAAACAAGCAGGCTCTTCTGCAACTTTTGATAAATCAAAACTAACAGATGCATCGTCTAAGAAGTAGAGCATGTTTACGATAAAGTCGGGCCTTTATAAAACTCAGACAACAAAAACGGTATGCTTGTTTATGTCAGAAAAGGAATAACTCACACAGACCTCCTAAATCATCTCAAATTACAATGGTGTAGCTGTGGTTTGACCAAGCATGCCAAGAAGCCTGGGAAAATATGCAAGTTCCTGTTAAAATATTTTGGAATCACCTCTTCGCCAGTTTGCCAAAGGGAAGGTTTGGCAGTGATGGTGAGCAAGCAGAAAAAAGGATTGTAAATAAGATAAAGCACATGCAGGAAAATAAACTTTTCATGGGTTGGGATACTTCAAAAAGGTTTTAGCAAATTACACCATAACAATTGGCACATTCTTGCAATATCTAAATGTATCTATAATTTATTTATATAAAGATTTTTGCAGTGCCTCTTGGTTAAAATACAGTACGACTGCTTTCTACTTGGAGAATGAGAGCCAAATGTGCCCTGGACAGGACACTATCAACAAATAGGCCAACATAAATATAGATAATAACCCTCTTCTGAAAATAAAGTTAAAGATCCATAATCCTAGATTTTAATGCAGCTCAAATACAACTGCTAATACAAAAAATAAATACAACCAAACCGCTCAGCCACAGTGAAATATCTCTTTAGTCACAGATAATAAATTAGGCACATGTTTATATGCCTGGCACAGAGCTTTCAGTCAGTAAGAAGAGGCCTATAAGTCTACAGAACAATGCAGGAATGTTGCCCTTCACATGTGACAACATTCAGGAATTTTCAAATAACAAAAACTTGATTAAACTTTAGCAGAACAGGCTCTCAATCCTAAACTGGAAACAAGTTGAGGCTAACTTCATTTAACTAAATATCCAACATGCATGCTGAGGATTGTATGGGATACAAGTATTTGTACAGGCCCATCTTGGGATGTACAGTCTTGGGCATTGTGGATTGTGTCAGACAGACGTGCAAACCGAAGCATCATGTCCTTGTCTTTTCTTTCTGGTCTTCCCAGTTTGGCCTAGATGCAGAAAAAACATATGACCTAGCCTTGCCTAACTGGGTAGATGGTCATGTGAGACAGCTTAATAGGATACTTAGCAACATTTAACACTTTGGCAAAAGAATATCATCAAAATACCATGATGACAAAATCCTGCCGGAGGGAATAATAGAACTAAATGAGCAGCTGTGGTGTTACCTCACAAAAATGTTTGCCCGATTTCAGGACATTTAGTAACATTTCTTGTTGGAATTAACACATAAAAGCCTTTATTTTATGTTATAAAAAAAACTGACCGGGGAGCTAAAATCTACACATGTGGAGCTGGTGTGTTGTGTAGCTTCTTCTCACCCACTTAGTGAGCATTAAACCAGTGTAGATAAGCTCCATAATCACTGATTTTACAAGAAATTACAACATGCAGTGGATGATTCCACTGATGGTTGGCTGCCCTCTAGTGGCAGGTTTCTGAGATAAAACTCAAAACATGCTGACAATCCAGTTTCAGTTTTATAGAAGTGAAAGGTTGATTAAACATGGTTGACAAGCTGATGTATAAAGTAACCGTGACATGAAGTTAGCATAGAAACTAGTAAACTTCTTCTTCTCTAAGGCATTTGACAGTTTCCCCTGAATGGCTATATCATAAACTAATTTGGTGTATTAGGTCCAAAGGGTCTCACGTTTTGACAAATGCTAGTGGCTTAAACTCTGAATATATGTAAACTACAGTACAGATCACTCTTTTCCTTAATCCTTCCACACCCGGGTAAGGTAATAAAGCACAGATAGTCACTTGGCTAAGCATTTAACACAGGTGGTTTACAGACTGATTTAAACAGGCCTTATGCTCCTTTATATAAAAGCCTATAAAACAAATCTCTAAGTCAAACCAAAGACATTTTGCTTTCAAAATTCAATCCCGCTATTACATAGCCATCAAAAAAATCCTCTCTCTCACCTGAGCAATTTCGTGTGAATGTATTAAAATGTCAAGTTTTGTCACAGAATTTGAATTCATCGAATTACTCCCTGTGTATTACGTACAACGTGATACTGAACATAAATAAACCACTGGTCACCTGGCTGTAGATCCACAACAGTAGTCTGTCTGCATATAACTGCTAAACAGCGTTAGAGCACTTAATGTCATCAATACATCATTCATTTTATGCTGAAGATGAAACACACCCTCATATACTAAAAGGCCTAGATAAGTCAGCAAGATAAGTCATGTATTTGTAAGTCAAATTCCCCTGCAGGCTGAGATGTAGATTATATATTCCATATAGTAACAACATGGTGGCTCATTTGATGCTGGTTCAAACCACAGCATAATGATATATGAAATAAAGTGCACAAGGGTTTTGGTAATAGGCTGTTTTCAATATTGTGGGGTAAAATTAAATTTGATTGTCAATATGTGGATTGACAGAAATTTGACCTCTGAAAAAAAGAAAGTAAGACTCTCACTCATTCATAAAAGCTCACTTTGCAGTGTTGGCCTGCTCTGCAGCATCTGCTCAACACCTTCATTCTCCAAAGGGACACTTTCTGTTTGCTTATTAATAATACTGTACATAAATGTGAGGGCCATTCAATCTGAAGACTTAGTATCATTTCTGCTAACTCTCTGAAAATAATCCCTACTGTAAATGTTGTATGAAGCACTCTGTAAACTGATTACAGACTCACTGAACTGGTCAAAGATTTGTTCACTGAAGCCGATCGAGAAGACTATACTCAGTCATTGTTGTTTTGATTAAGTTAGAACATCAATTCATAAAAGCCAGAGCCAAAGTGCTGCATAAACATTTTCAAACAATACTATAATAAAATGGTTAAAGCTAAATTGAAACCCAACATGCACAACTTTCACAATCAAATCTTCAGACCTTCATTGTCTCCAACAACATTCATAAATCACTGGCAACAACACACACATATACATTATATATATATATATATATATATATATATATATATATATATATATATATATATACACACACACACATATATACACACACACACACACTAGAGAAATCAAGAGTGCATAAGCCTACTCCTAAAATAGTCCATTTCGCCTTATATTTTCCAGGCAAATGTAAACACATGAATATTAACAAGTATTCCAGTTTTTGATCACCTGGACACCAGAATGTTTCAGGGATTTGCAGAGTCATTTCTTGGCGAATTGACACTTTAAATCACATTATAGTTTGTGCAGTACAAAGGACTCAATTCCCACTTCAAATCACACGACTTATACAAACCTGTTTTGCTCCTGAATATTATGAGCCAACCATGCCAACCTCAATGGAGGAAGACTACCAGTTCTCAACAGTGCAATTTAGGATATTTGGCATCAAAATAAACAAGACAAAGCAAGTATATTTCTGTCTGTACCTGTATTCTGTAGTGGGCTACCTTGTGAATAGCTGCGTTGTATACACAGGAGTAAAACAGAACAAAACAGCATAGAAAACGCCCCAGAAAGCCATCTAAAACACGGACAATTCGGACAGTTCTTCTGACAGTTTATGTGCAATGGCAAACAGCTAACAGTCAGTCGCCATCACTGCCTAGCTTGTTGATGCTGCTGGCTTCTTTTCAAGTCAGCTACACTGGAAGTTAACCGCACAAAGTTCACCATAACCGTCTAACTTTACCACATATAAACAACACTGGCTGCAGACGGAACACATGCTAAGCTAGCTTACTTTTTAAAGTCAGCGCTGAAAAGTCCAAAGGCAGCCCCGGCGGTGCTGGAGGTGGTCGGGGTGCTCTCCAGCCCCGCTTCCACTGCAGCCTCCGCTCCTCCTTGGTCATTGTACGAGACGGTCGTCGACATGCTCAACGTTTAAACGAGTGCCACGAGAAGTAAATGTATATTCTGCTCCTCTTCCGGCTTTTAAGCTGCTCATAAAAGTAAGGAAATGTTAGTGTAATTAGTGTAACGTAGCGTATAAAGTTCCTGCAAAGACAAACTTCCCCGAGATTTCACCCAACTTTTTTTTTTACACGCAGTAGCGGAAGTGTGAGCTGGACAAGTTGGTGTCACATGACAGGGCTTCAGCTGCGAAGGCCACATAGATATAAAATATCTAGACAATGATCGTTTGCTAGAGGATTAGTGCCTGTAACTGACGTCCGGTTTAGTATGTCTAGTTCTATGTTCAAAACGCCCTAGAGCCTTAGTGTTGCCAAGGTAACAACGGCACACTGGTTCTTATCAGAAAAGAAGAAAGTGAACAAAAATTGCGTACTCTTCTAACGTGTAACAGATAAAATAACCGAATAATAATAAAGTACAGTAAATAAAGTGAAGTACAATTATACACAGTGCAGAAATTCTATGTTACAAGTAAAAATCATGCATTCAAAATTGTACTGGAGTAAAAGTACAAAAGTATTAAAGGTATTAAAATATACTTGAAGTACGCTACCAAAAGTAAAACTACTCATTATGCAAAATGATCCATTTCAGAATAATATATATTATATTATTGGATGCATTAATGTGTACATCTCTTCAACATTTGAAAAGAAAACACTTTTTTTTCAACACCTTTATTGTAAACATTTCAGACACAAACTCAATGTAATGATCCAAAGAAACAAGAAAACAAGAAACTGACCTTAAATAAATACAATATCTTTAATAAAAAAGTAAAATGGGGATAAATAGACTTCAATAATACAGAGTTACAAGAAGAGACAAAAAACATACACTATTATTTTATAAAGAGTTACTGTACAGTTCGACAGTTTTGTTAGTATTTTTAGTGTTTATAAGTTTGAGAGTCTTTAAAAGTCCTAGCTAATGTACTTTTGTAAGTAAAATTTACCAAATGTAAGTAATACGATTACAATGAATTCAATGTTATATTTCTCATGTTCAAAATATAAAATTATATTTTTACAGTCAATTTTGATATTATGATTAGTTTTACACAATATATAAATGTGTCATTCGAGTCCAAGAAAAAACATTTTCCAGGAGACTTTCAATGTGACGTGACGTTTCTTTACTTCCGCTTGACATATCCTTTGTGTCGCCTGTGATCCGCTGCTGGTGACCAATCTTTCACCGCGGTAGTATCTCTGGAAACAGTCAACACTGTCTTGACTTCACCTCCTATCGTGTGTCATCTCTTGCTTCTGCCTCAAAGCGAGTCGGGTTTTTTGGAAGTAGCTAGCTTTCTAACTTTGCTTATAATTATTAGTTTTGAGACAACATTTTAACGGAAAATCATCCTTATAGGACAATGTCAGATTTCGACAGAAACCCGTTCGCGGACCCGGAGATCAGCAACCCATTTCAGGTAAACGTTAGCTAGCTACGTTAGCCACATTAGCATTAGCTTCTGCATTATTTCACATTGATAACAACGTTACTAAGCCAGGCAAGCCAGGCACGTATTGTTGTGCTAAGCAGCTGTGATGAAGCTACTTGAGTTTAATACTAGTAAAAGCAGCAATTAGCGAAACATGAATTCACTTGTTTACAGGCTTTAGTTACAGTGGGTCAATCAGAAATGGTACACTTTGGAACACTCTGGTGTGACATGTAAAGGGACCAGGCAGTGTTGTGTTAGCTAGCTTGATGTCTTGTGCTAGCGTTCCTTGTGATACAACAGGTGTTATTTCTGATTCAGCAGGGAGTATGTTGTTTTATTCATACCCTGTCAAGATACCCTTTATGATACCCTATCTGCACCCTCAGTTTTAACTTTCCACCTGTCTTTCCCCCCTCCCCTCCTTTTATAGACATTTTTAAAGGGAACATGCACATATGTGTTGCACTAAACTGCTGTTCAAATGTTGTTCATGTTTTCATGCTTGTTTGATTTAATTGGACATCACATTGATTTTCTATTAGATTAGATCCCAATAATGGATGATAACAATAACTCAACCTGAGTTGCAGGATTTGAATCATGATTCTTGCATAGATACAATTTAAATAGGCACAAGAATTTGAGTCGTTTGTTTGTCCCAAAACAGAGAAGTAAATGAGGACATAACAAACTTCTTTTTCTCTGCCATGCCTTCATTATGCTGTCCGCTTTATTCAGGCATTGAACTATAGGCAGCCTTCTGGTAACAGTGTCTTGTCATGGTGAAAACATGCGTTTCATCATGTGCTCTTCAGTGCCTCCTCCCTCAGCAAGCCTGTCATGGTGTTCATGTCAGGTTAACCCTTGTGTTGTTTTTTTCAGACGTTTTTGTAATTTATTACCACGTTTTTGTAACTTTTCCTGATGTTTTGGTCGATTTTTTTTTTCTCTGTGCTTTTTGTTGTTTTTCCCTACTTTATAAAAGCTTATCCTGACATTTTTGTCACTTTAAAAAAAAAATAATAATACTGGAGCTGCAACGATGAGTCAATTAAACGAATAATCCAAAGTAAATTATTTGGAAACTATTTTGTATAATTGACTAATCATATAGTAATCATATAATAAGTACTTTTTAAAGGAAAAATACCAATCATTTGATGGTTCCAGGTAGAGCTGGGCAATATATCGATATTATATCGATATCGTGATATGAGACTAGATATAGTCTTAGATTTTGGATATCGTGATATGACATAAGTGGTGTCTTTTCCTGTTTTTAAAGGCTGCATTACAGTAAAGTGATGTCATTTTCTGAACTTACCAGACTGTTGTTAACTGTTCTATTA
This sequence comes from Perca fluviatilis, assembly GCF_010015445.1. NCBI lineage: Eukaryota > Metazoa > Chordata > Actinopteri > Perciformes > Percidae > Perca > Perca fluviatilis. Next base: position 27,717,550 of record NC_053128.1, on the reverse strand, counting down.
TTTGCCTTTAGCCACTTAGTCATTATATCCACATTACTGATGATTATTTATCACAAATCTCATTGTGTAAATATTTTGTGAAAGCACCAATAGTCAACACTACAATATTGTTGCGGTATCGAGGTATTTGGTCAAAAATATTGTGATATTTGATTTTCTCCATATCGCCCAGCCCTAGTTCCAGGTTCACAACTTTTCTTGGTCTAACTATTACATGATAATACATTGAATAGTTTGGGGGGTTTGGGACTGAATGACGGCACCTTGTGCTCTAGGATATTGTGATGGGCAATTTTGACTTTTCTTCTGATGTTTTATAGACCAAATGATTAATCAATAATAAAATAGTAATTTGTTGCAGCCCTATTGTTTTAGATTACCCACGTGGTCTGTAACATGTTGATGTCCTTCATAAGTTGCCGGAACTGATTAAAAAGATTGTCTACCTCACCAAACAGAACAAAGTAGGCCTGTTCATTTTTTTTTAAATATGTGATACAAGGAAAAGCAAAAGTCTTCACATTTCTAAAGCTGTAATCAGCACATCCGTTTGTTTGTTATACAAATTAATAAAATGAATAGTCAGGGGATCAGCCAATTCAGGTTCTGGTGATTGAATAAGTATATCGTGGTTAAAACATCATGGCACAGATATTCCTGTGCATGAGTACATGGCTACAATACAGGATTTCTCCCATTTTAGAGGCTGTAATGTTTCGCAGGAAAGGCATTCCACCATCTTGCTCTCTCAGTGTGTGACGGTGGAAGATGCTGACGGCACAGTTTGACTGTACAGACGCATGGAAAGTAAATCATTCATGGGGCCTCATTAACATACTGACATGACTAGTGAACCCCTGCTGCTCTGCCAATTTTCTGTCATTTTTTGGCTCACACTCTCTTTTTCTTCGCCTGGGGAGAAATGGAGCTTTGTCCCCCTTCTCTGAGCTATCTTCAATACTTCATGAAATCATATGTTGCTGTCATGGCGACATGTGGTGCTAGGATACCCGCTGGGTCCTTTTGCTGCTAAATCTTTATCACTCCCACTCATGCATAGATTGTTCATTCCATTTTTGCCTATTTCTCTGGATGTGGGCTTATTACACAAATGAAGCTCCCGTGTCAGTTAATGAAATCACAGAAGGAAGCATAGATGTCACATTGTGTCGTTTTAGCAGCTTAATTAGGTGGTAGAGATCGCACAGAGAATGGACCCCAACTGGGTTTCCCCCTGCTGCCCCAGCGGTGTGTTACCGTCAAATACAGTACAGTAGGCAAAGCGCTGAAGTCTTAGATAAAGTGTCATCAGCTAGAGGGACTTCTGCACCTGCTTATGCAGCACAACGCCTGTTTTATTTCCAGCTACATAAGGGCCATGACAGATACAACCTTAGTCCTTGACGTTCCACTTCCGGGATTGCTCCGTTGCCAACGGAAATTCCGCCCGATTTCACTCATTTAGGCCGGATATCCGTTACCTTGGGCTTTCTTTGTCTTGGCATTTTAAACTCCGGTGGATTTGTGAGGACTATGGTTAACTGCTCCTCAGATCTCTGCAGGGTAAATCCAGACAGCTAGCTAGACTATCTGTCCAAGCTGAGTTTTCTGTTGCACGACTAAAACAACTTTTGAACGTACACACGTTCCACCAAAACAAGTTCCTTCCCGAGGCTATTTTGCAGCGGCACCGCAGCTTTTCCCGGTGCTTAGCACCGCCCATGACGATTGTGATTGGTTTGAAGAAATGGCAATAAACCAGAGCACGTTTTTTTCCCCATCCCGGAATGCTGTGTGGACTAGCCAGACCCTCCTCCACAGCGCTGTAATACAACGAGACTAATACAACCATAACTATGAAATTAGTTTTCACACAGGCAGTTGGCAACAGGTGGATTATTGGAGTTGTACTAGGGCTGTGCAGTTAATCAAAGTTTTGATCGCGATGTGGCCGGGTTACTTCAGTGGGTAGAGCAGGCGCACATATACTTGGAGGTTTATGCCTCGACGCAGAGGTCCAGTGTTGGAATCCAACCTGTGACGATTTCCTGCATGACCTCTCTCTCTCTCTCTCTCTCTCTCTCTCTCTCTCTCTCTCTCTCTCTCTCTCTCTCTCTCTCTCTCTCTCTCTCTCCCTTTCTCACCTAGCTGTCCTATCAAATAAAGGCGGAAAAGCCCCAAAAAGTTTTGATCGCGATTACGATTTCAGCTCTTAATGATCCCAAAACAGAATAATCGATTTTGCACATTACGTTTTGCAACTTAAATGCTTCTTTTGTCCTGTGTTCTGAATGGGGGGGGGGAGTTCAAATGGGAAAAGTATTATGTTGATTTGTGTAACTTTTTTAAGTTCAGTAATTGCAACATCTTTCCAAAAGTCATTGAGTAATCGTGTTAAATAATCGCCAATGACCAAAAGTGATTATGATTTTTATTTTTTTTTTCTCATAATCGAGCAGCCCTAATTTGTACCTTTTTGTAACTATAGAGTTCAAGGTGAAAACTTGGTGAATATGCATGTGAGCGTTTGGCTGTGTGCAATAGGGCGACATTAAACTTTAAACACAACATATCCTGAAAAATGTATGACCCTGGTCTGGTGACAAGTGTGTGTGTGTGTGTGTGTGTGTTAGCAGAGGAAGAGATGCTCCCAGAAACTTAAGAATCAGGGAGACAGCGAGAGGACTGCACTGAGACTGGAGAAGGATAGCACTGCAGGAGTACGCAGATTGGATGTTGATCTTGAGCAGCAATTTGAATGAAACTAGTGCATGACTGACAGCAGCTGATGGTAAGCTTATTAATAAAAAGAAACGTTTGATAATGTTGCTTAACTGATGCCTGATGCAGAAGTATGAATT